>NW_018128018.1:934682-936283 GCF_001952655.1 Monopterus albus | reverse complement strand
TGTGTGAAGTCCCCTCCTGCTTCAAACGCTCCACCATCATCCCAGTCCCCAAGAAAACCTCCATCAGTAGACTGAACAACTACAGACCTGTCGCCCTGACGTCTGTAGTTATGAAGTCCTTTGAAAGACTGGTGTCGGCCCCCCTGAAGGACATCGTAGACCCCCTGCTGGACCCCCTGCAGTTCACCTACCGGGCAAACAGGTCAGTGGACGATGCAGTGAACATGGCACTGCATTACATCCTGCAACACCTGTAATGCATCTCCAGTGAAAGTACTGTAATAGTAGTACCTTCAGTGAAAGGTGGAGTATAGGGATCACACCAATGTAGCTTTCATACAGTCTAAATTGTTAAAATTTTTTGATTTAGTGGGATATAAGACTGCAGTGTTTATGTATAAAGCCAGGAACAATTTATTACCTGGTGGAATTCAAAAACTATTTAATGAAAGGGAAGGGGGATACAATTTAAGGGGTCAGTTAAATTTAAAAGTTCATGCTATACGTACAACCAAAAAAAGATTCTGTATTTCCATAAGTGGGGTAAAACTATGGAATAATTTAAGTGTGGACATAAAAAAAAAAAAATAGAATTGATGAGTTTAAACATAAATATAAAGGTATGTGTCAATCAAGATATATGCAAGAACAGGCTTAATGGTTATATTTTGTAAACCATTCTTTAGTATATCAATTGTGTGATTTAAGAATGTTAACACTGTTATATTCTTTTTTAGTATAATGTGTGTGTGTGCAGAAGTGAATCATTTATTGCTTGCAAACCAATGATGGTAAGATGATGTCATGGGGTAGGACTGGATAAGTCTGACTTCTTCCTACTCCATTCAAGCATGTATTAGGTATAAGCTAATTGATATTGGATTGTGTGTAAAAATGTGTGTTGTTATATCAACTGTTTTATATGCTTGAAAGAATAAATAAATCAAATCAAATCAAATCAAAATCCGGATCCAGTCCTGATGATCCTGATCCTTTAGATCTGCATTTGTCATACCCAATGGAAACAGCCCGATGTGGATTTCATGTGTTTGTTTCATCTGTTCATCTGTAATGACAGGCTTTCGTTTTGGGTTAAAATCTGTATGCCTGAATATTAAAGCCATTAGTTGGTTTTGTTTTAGTTTCTAATTAGTTCTCAGAGTTTGGCGGTTTCAAACACAGAGAAAGTCAGTTGATTACCATTTTCTAATAACTTTTGAATTTCCATTAATGGATTATACTCTATGTGGGAAACAATTCCACTACAGCAGATGTCTATCCGACAATGCTGTTACCAAGTTTCAGGAAATAATTCCATCTTTATCTACTTCAACACAGTGGAAGGAGGCTACCTTAACTTTACTCCCACTCAAGTCGATAATCTTGTTGATAGTACTGCAGCCTCCCTGCGTAATACACTTGATACCATTGCCCCTCTGAAAAAGAAGGCAGTGAAACAGAGGAGGCCCCGTGGTACAGCCTGCAGCTCTGCTCCCTAAAGCAGGCATCACGAAAAATGGAAAGGAGGTGGCGCTCCACTAAGTCAGAAGAGTTTTTCATAGCCAGGAAAGATAGTTTAATAACATATAAGAAAGCCCTTC
>NW_018128018.1:922970-928709 GCF_001952655.1 Monopterus albus | reverse complement strand
CATCAGACTCCTAAACAGCTGAGGAGTTTATTACCAGGAAATATGTGATGTACTGTTTACATTCTCAGTTTGCACATGGATAATTGCACAATGACTGCTGCACATGGAGCATAGTTATATTCTTGTATATATATATATATATTACTAAATTGCTGCATCTGCACTGCTTAAAGTGCCTTAGATTTAGTGTTACTCATTTATCTACTTCATTTTTTATTTTGCGATTCATGTGGACAGCAAAGTAAGAATTTCATTGTACAGGGAAACACGTTTCCTAACTGTGCATATGACAAAATAAACACTTTGAACTTTGTTTTTACTTAATGTCTAATAAATTCAAATTGATCTAACCCCTCATGATTCATTGACTTTAAACGAGTTGGTGAAATGTAAATTGATCTGAAACAAATATGAAAGTTTAAAAAAATGGGTGTTGTGTGTTTGAAATGTATAAAACATGTTACATGTATGTCCTTGTTTAGTCATAAGGAACAATTTATATCATTTTAATGGAAAAATGCTTCTTGTTAATACAGAAAATACATCATCACACAGGCACACTAATATTTAAAATATAACTATCATATCAAATCAATTTATATAGCACTTTAAAAACATCCAGCTGACCAAAGTAAAAGACTATATAATACAGTAAGTGGGCAAAAGTATGTGGAAAACTTAACAATCTGAAACTTTTGGTTAAAGTCCTCATTTTCCTCATTTCCAGAGAGCCTCTTCCTAAAAACAAGAGGTTATCTGGCTAATGAAGAACAAGCCCTAATGATGGCAAGCATCCACCTCCCAGCTCCAAACTTTAGCATGTCCCCCCCCCCATAAAACATTTCAAATTCTGTGTGGTTTACGTAGTCTTCGGCACATCACTTCCTCCTGTGGTGCGCAACCTCACAGGCATCCTTGGTAACACTCATCAGTAACTGCTGATTGGTTAAAGCAAAAAAAAAAAACAACAAAAAAAACAAAAAACAAAAAAAACAAAAAACAAAAACAAACTGGAACCAAGTAGAAAACAGTGGAGAAACACGGCCCCCAGTTTCTGGAGTCCAAATGAATGACTTCACAATCAGGACACGCTGTCACTCCATTTTATTAAAAAATTTCACACAGAAAAATTAAAAAAAAAAAAAAAAAAAAGTCACGTGTGTGTGGGGGTGTTGTTTCAAGGCACTATATATTATAGAGATATGTGAGAACGTGAACAGGTCAGAGGACAACTCCGTTTCAGCTACAGAGCTCAATGCGATCAATACTGTTAGAGTTGGGAAGAGGATCAGCTGCTGCCAGAAAGCTACAGTGTGCTTGTCAAAGCCAAAACTCATTATCAGCAGCAAGTTTCAGAGGTTTGAGAAGTCTCTGATCAAGAACCATTAAATCAATCATTTCATACAGGTACAGCAGCACAAGAAAAAAGTTAAAAACAAGCTCAGCAAATGCTGACAAACAGTAAAATTCAGTCAAATAACAGAAATAAGAAAAAACTGTTTGGGGGTGGGAGGGGCTGGTTCATGCAGGAGGGAAAATTAACTCTGCCTCAAGTGTCATCATTTGAACTGAAACCAATTCTTCTGTCTCTCTCAGGCTGTATTTAATCAAACATGACACAGGTCAAAGGTCAGCAGAGAAAAAAAAAACTGACTCTGGATCCAAATGTGTGTAACTTTGTGCTTCTCACCTGCTTTACCTGAGTGCTGCTGTTGGTGGACTGCCTCAGTGCTGTGTCTCATTTGTCCCATCAGTATTTTTAGATAATGTCAAACTGTTTAAATGAATCAATAAAAGAAGTAGCTCACGCAGAATGTGTGGGCTGAATAATTCTCACTTACTAGTGTCACACAGGGTGAGGCTAGTATTCATCCAACCAGAACAACAACAAAAAAAACGTTATAATGTACAATGTCTTTTTACTCATCTCAGACTTCCTACATTTCAGACTGACACAACATCTGGTCTGTGCTTTCTTACTGCTGCAGTCCTGAACTGAGGGTCTGTTGTATATGAATTGTTAATGTTCAGAGAAGCGAAGAGTCCATGGTGCACATAAACCTCGTGTATCGCACGAGACCTGCACCATCTCCACGGATGTTCAGAAAAATGCAGTCGATGAAAACACAGAGTACGATCTTAAAAGACACCTCATCTGATTACCTGAATATAATGTCTGAGACTCAGACCAACACTGATGTATACTTTCCTCTAATCCACACGGACGGCATTTTCTACACGTCTCACGCTGCAGACAGGACACCATTAAATAAAATGTGTCAATCCACTCTGAATTTGTGACAAGTCTCATGTAGAAACCTCTCTCCATCTTTGTTCCCCTGTACCGCGTTTAGTGAAGCCTAATCTCCACAGTCAGCTTTTTAAAATCACACAATTCCCGTTGTTTTCTGTTTCTACTGGTATGTGTTATGACTGATCAGGTTGCTTTGTTTCACTGTCACGATTTAATGAGCCATGGAAAATCAACAAAAATCAATAAATCCATAGGCTGCATAAACACGTGATTTCTTCCTGATGAGCCTACGTGAAACTTGTTTTCATCCAGTACACCTGTGCTGTCTGCCTGGTGAAGGCTTTTCTCTGCCGTTGTCCTGCTGACAGACAGCTGTTCTGATGACAAAGCCACAGAATGTGATGCTAACGTTTCGCTTTCAGTGTTTTCCCAGTAACAGTTACTGTGCCCCACACACACACACACACACACACACACACACACACACACACTGTAGTTTGTAAGATTTGGATTCAGCCTTAATGATGATGGAGCTACAGAGACAAACACTGCTGTTTGTTTACCTGCACAAGAGGTTAGACGGCTCAGATGTTAATTTTTCCGCATCACATGACACCAGCACCACAGAGAGACAGACACTTCTAAAACTCCTCAACCACTGTGTGTTTACGTTTGCAGCCATGCATGCTGCAGACACTGTGCTGCAGTTGCTCTGCGTTCAGGCTGCAGTTCCAACATGGTCAAGAGGAAGTCACTGAACTGAGCTGCTTGATCCAACGGCCACTCATACTTCTCCAACAAAACCTCAAAGAGACCCCATGGCTTCAGACTGGAGATGTGACGCAGCTCACCTGAGACACATATGGAGAGGTAAGTGAGCCAGACAGGCAACATGGGACAAATTCTCAGACTGCATAACAACTGTGTAAGAAAATTATCTGCTTCTCTGATAAAAGGTCAAAGCCTCAAGAGGCCCATGGACATAAAAATTGAAGGACAGAAGTCAACTGCAGCCAATCACAGAGCCAGGAGGCAGACCATCTCACCTCTCCTGTTGAAATATTCTCTGGAGTACCTGCCAGACAGTGCGAAGGGCAGAGGAATCGGACCGAGCAGCTCGATGATGTGAGCGATGTGATCTGAGTAAAAATACCCAATGAAGTACTCCAAAGTACTTTAAAATGCATATTAGTGTTATTTCATATAATTCAGGGCTTCAGATTCAGTTTAGTACTCAAACTCCAGCATTGTCTGCAGTAGTATTATTGCATGTAGTATAACCATATGTAGTATATACACATTCAATAGCATTATTACTGTTCGTGGTATAATTCTGTGTAGTACCTTCATCTCTGGTGTAATCTTCTCCTGAATGAGGTTCAAAAAGATAATCTCCTGTTGCCAACTCAAATGCCTGAAACATAATCAATAGATCTGTCAGGTTCCTCGTGATCACTGAACGTGAACACACAACTGAGGCTGAGAAGACGAGTTTAAACACACTCTGAAATCAAAAAGTAAGTCTCGGTGTGTGCACGGTGTGTGTGTGTATTAGAGGTGTAAAGGTACAGTATTTTTTTACCGGACCGTTCTGGCACAGGACTTCGGGGTCGGTGGAAGCATACCGAGTGCAGTCTTTACTAGTTGTTTACAGTGGTAGGAGGCTTGTTTTATGTGTGGAACATGCTTTTCAAATCCACATTCCCACACAAACATGTAGTGAATGTGAAGGAACGTCATGCTGTGTTGAATGTTGGTCCTTGGAATTGACTTCCCCCCCTTTACAGTGCCAATGTGTGGTGGACCAGAGCGCAACAAACACACAGCACGCTTGGCTTAGCCCAGCCTCTGGTCAGTGAACGCCATGGCCAATGCAAACAAGGGCCCAGAAGACCCTCCCTGATCAGTAAGGCCTCCTGTCTGAGAACACTGTGGCCTCCCAGTGACATACAGCCACAGACAAAGACAAGTGGATAAGATGTCTTATTTATTGTGCTTCTGTCCAATACTTAGTATGGTTGTCCAGTGGTGACAATATGTCAAACTTGCTAACTCTTATGAAATGGTACTACACGAAGGTGAAGATCACTGCTGTGAGGAAACAACAAGCAGAGTGCAAACACTGCTTCCTTCATCATTTAAACAGCCTTTCCCCGGTTATTGGAGCACTTGGTAGTAGTAGTTTGCAGCAGTGTTCCATTTTTTTATTCTATTTTATTTGTATACATTATATTTGTTTCATTTGAAAATTACAAAATGTTGATGTTTAAAAAATACACATCATATTAAATGACAAGCTATTTTATGTGTATTTTTTTCCTTACTGTAATAAAAATTAACCAAACTGTGATTTCTATGTACGTTACAGCCCTAGTGTATAGAAAGTGTGCGTTTCAGTGTGCATTAGTTGTAAATCAGTGCGTATACCTGTCTATTCAGTGTTTCCCGCACACAGACCTTACTTGGGCAGGGCATCCCCTTCTATTAATGACCACCCAAGTATATTTGGCCTATTTTTATCATCTTTTTTTTTTTTTAATCCGAGAGATCTATGCCATCCTCGCCATCCTCCACACACACACACACACACACACATATTGTGACGACCTACGTCGGTTATTGGGGAGGGGTCTGGTGGCAGCGACATGATGCGGGGGGGGCATCATGGGAGTTCAGTGATTAGTTCGGGGAACAGTTGTAAAATTGTTGTTAAAGTGTTTTAATGTGTTCTGATGTGTTACCTTGCTGTTGTGTGTTGATGTTGCCGACTTGTACTGATGTGTTGTCTGATGATGTTTGCCGGTTGGTTGCTGTGCTGTGTTCTGAACCGTAAGTTTGAATTGTATGTGTGAAACTGACCTGGGGAAAATGTCAGTAGTTCTGAGTTCTAAATAAATGACTGAGAAGTCAGTACTGCATTGTGGTCATTGTAAAGGACACGCCCGAGCGCTATCCAGAGTCGTGCGGTGTATGGGACCTGGACTAGTCGCTAAGTGCTACCCAGAGTCGTGCGGTGTATGGGACCTGGAGTAGTCACTAACTGAGATCGGCATGGGTGCTGGCGCCCTGCTAGCTAGTTTAGCTGCTCCAGTATAGCTAGTCTCTCTCCTCCACGCCAGGGGTCATTACAATATGTTTGAACACTTTCTTACTGTATTTGAACGTGTGCACATATACAAAACATTCATTGATTTTCTACCGCTTAGTCCCTGAACGGGGTCACGGGGGGAGGTTGGAGTCAATCCCAGCCGGCAATCGGGCGACGGTGGGGTACACCCTGGACAGGTCGCCAATCCATCGCAGGGCTAACACATAGACGAACAACCACACACACTCCTATGGGCAATTTAGAGACACCAATCAACCTAAGCTGCATGTCTTTGGACTGTGGGAGGAAGCCGGAGTACCCGGAGAGAACCCACGCAAGCACGGGGAGAACATGCAAACTCCACACAGAAAGGTCCCAGGTGGGGCCCGAACCCGGA
>NW_018128018.1:914200-920040 GCF_001952655.1 Monopterus albus | reverse complement strand
ACACACACACATATATATATGAATATATGGCAGAGGAGTATTGAAAAACCCGTGGGAAAGCTGAACAGTCTGACCAATTATTCCCAGCCTTCGGCTAGTGCTGCTGAAGCAAGAGTGGGTCAAAATGAGATAGTTTTAGAGAAATATGCACAGGAAGACAGCAGCCAACACGTACTGTGAGAAAGCCATCTAGTGTAGCAGCGAAAGGTCGGATGAACAACACAACAGTAAGCACAGTGGCACTACAGCATTACTCTATTTAATAACAAAAAATGTATGAAAGCACAGACATCATTGTGTAGACATCAGTGAATAGTACAGTGTGTATTTGTACCATGCAGGCGGTGCTCCAGATGTCAGCAGGTGGTCCATACTCTGCTCCAATCAGAACCTCCAGAGCTCTGTACTGTCTGGTCTGAATGTCCTCTGTGAAGTGTTTGTGCTGGGCAAAAGAGAGAGTGAGAGAGAGACAGGAGTCACCTGATGGGTCTAAAGATAAAGACTACCACGAGGAAGACAAGGGAGAGTAAATGATGAAGATGCCTCACCACCCAGCATGCATTTCCCAAATCAGCGATCTTCACTCTCAGTTTGTCGGCGTTCTGAGGATCCAGAGGATTGAGGATGAAATCTGATGCACTGAACACTGAAGAGGGAGAGGGACGTCATGTTGCCTGACAGGTGTGTAAACCGATGTGTGGATGTATGTAAATGTGTGTATTTCACCGTCTCGTCCACTCGAGTAGCCTGACTGAGTAGAAAGTGCTGACTCAGACGTCGCTGACATCACAGAACTGGAGAAACCTGATAGGCCGGAGGCGGGGCTGGAGAAACGGCCTGGTGTATAGCCATTACATCTGTCCTCCAACCCAGAGCAGGTAGACTCCGGACTCGCTTTATTATTGGCTGTGGAGCAGGAAGTGTTGCCATTGATGACCAGAGAACCTGAGATCAAAGAAACACTTGTGCATTTTACAGAGTATTTATACAGTACAAGTTCTTTGATTTACTGTGCATAGTAACTGTGTGTACCAGTATGTATATCAGTGTGTACTCACAGTTACTGCCTGTGTCATCAGGTTGTAACAGACTGTCCTCCTCCTCCATTCTCTAATCACACAGACAAACATCAAAAGTGGAAACGTTTATTTTGAAGGGATCAACTGTCATTTCCTGTTTTATTCTGATTGGTTAACAGGACACAGCTGCTGATTAGTAGTAATAAGTACTGGCAGTGGCAGCTGTATAGGGTGTAGAGACAGCAGCAGCATTGCAGTAGTATTACAGCAGTACCTGTATGTCCATCAGTCTCTCCTCCAACAGTCTTTGTTGACGCTTTTCTTTCCTTTTCAACTTCTTCTTCTTGTTCTTTGACACTTTACCAACCTACACACAAATTAACACACAGAGAACAGTACACACAGTGATGTCTCTACACACCAACGCACCGTACAATGTCCACACACTTTGTTACTGAAACTACACACTACTGAACACCATGGTTGGAAATTAGCACCCCCCCCCCCCCCCCCACCCCGGAAAATACCAAAAGTGGAGAATCGCTTTATTGGTTAATTTACAATGAGACGAGCCAGACAATGTTCTTTTTGGTATGTTCTGAGCACACTTCAGATACAAGAGAACTAATAGTTTAAATGCTGCGACTAAAAGGCCATAAGGCCAAATTTTTATGGCCTCAAGCTTCAGAATCAGATTCTGATGAGCAGGAGTGACATTAAAATGGGATTGGGGGGATCTTCCATCAGTTCAGTTCATGAGTGAGTGTGTGTGCACAGCAAAGAGAGAGAGCTTGTCAGTATTTTCCTTAAGATTTAAAAAAAATTATTTACAAAATAAAATGGCTCATTTAGATAAACAGTCGTATTATTTTTCACATGCAGTTATACTCTACAGGTTAAAACAAGAAAGTCCTCAGTAAATAAAAACAACAACAACAACAACAAAAAAACAGGGGTAAGGGTTGGTGGGGGGTAATTCAACAGAAGTCCAAACTGTGGCATTACCGTCACCACGTTATATTGTATCTTAACCTTTCGCCTCCCAGGACGCCTCAGCTCCTGCTCACAGTTTATTTAGGTTTTATGTTCAGCAGTGTTTTAGTGAGTTTTAGTGCAAACCTCAATCCAAACTGGCAGCAACCACTGAGAACACAGCAGACATCACACCTGGACACTTACCTGTAGATCCCTGGGAGCCGTGCTAACTAGAGAGGCACACATAAGCAGACAGGGAGAGAGACAGGAAGAGAACATCAGAAACAGAGGAAGGACAGAAGGAAGATTGGAAATAAAAAGCAGCAGAATAATTAAAGAGAGAAAGAGGAAATCAGCTCAGTTAGAAGGAGAGAATGCAGCTAAGCAGACAGTCAGAGAGACAGCTACACATCTGTCAGCATGACCAGAGTGGAAACCACAGCTCCCAGTTACACTACTGTCCAACTCCTCGCCTAAACTCTGTCAACACTGTGTGATATTAGGTTGAGGTGGCCTGATGAAAGCCTGGTCTAAGCCTGACTTGGACAGGTTCTGATGTATGTCTGCTGCAGAGCTACATTTGTCTAAATGAGACAACTGTGACGCAAGAAAAAGGCAGCACAATAGCATGACTTTGTGTGTTGTGTGACTGTGGTGTTTTCTGTTCTTTAAATATTTCCTTCAGACAGCAAAAAAGTCTAAAAACAGCCAGACCAATGCTATCTGAAGAAGCTACTGTATCACAGAACAAATAGCCAATATCAGTTTCCAGTCATGTCTGGCTGCCCCTCACCTGATGATCCAGAAGGGGGTGGGGCTCCAGCTCTCTGCCAGATGGTGGCTTCAGCAGCTAATCTCCTGATATAAACCTCATCGACATCCAATAAGATGTTCTCTGGTTTGATATCAGTGTGGATGATCTTACACTTAGTGTGGAGGTAGTCCAGACCCTGAAGAACCTGCAAGTACACACAGCTGAATCACTTCAGAGGTCAATGAGACCAAGTGTGTGCAGATGTCAATAAACCTCTACTCAAAAAGCCTACTCTGGACCCAGGTGTTCTAGCTAATTATAGACAGATATCCAATTCTCGTTTATTTCTAAAATTCAGGAAAAAGCTGTTGCAAAGCAGTTTTGTGCCCACCTGATGCTCTGAGCTCCTCTCCTCTCAAACTGAACTGAATTGAAACTGAACAAGTCAGAGTCACTACAGATGTCTACAAGCACAAGACATTAAAGTGGTACCTGTCTGGTGATGGTCTTGACACAGACCAGAGGAAGTCCCATGTAGTTTGACTTGATGATGAATTTTAAAAGCTGATGACCCAAAACCTCAAGAACCATACAGACATCTGAGACAGGCTGAGGAAACAACTGACTAACAGACAGATAAATAAGTTGACAGGTTAGCAGACAGACTAGTGATGAAGGATACGGACTCCATTGACACCAGAGATCTTGAAGTCGTCTATCAGTTGGACAATGGTTTCTCTGTAGGGGTCAGAGGGGTCACTGTCCCTCACCTGGACACACAGACAGACTGGTTACCAGTCTTTAAACACATTAAACACAATCAGTGTGTTGTTGTTCGGGTATGACAGGGAAAGGCACAGCACAAAGTTTAACAGCACCAACAGCTGATTTAATTTTAGAATTATTGTAAACTACTTAAATCCAAATCATATTGTCTCCTCACTGCCCTTTAGCAGATGTTGAAGGTCTGCCATCAGGGGTTGGAAACCACTGCTGTATTTTGTATCTGAGACTCACACATCTGAGCAGTTTGATCTCATCCAGAGCCGTCTCAGTGTAATGTGGGGCGCTCTTCACCACCTTCAATGCCACAAATCGCTTCTTCCTAAACACAAAGGTTCCAAAAATGTGACAGTACTGTGAACTGAAACTATGCAAAAGGCCATAAAAGGGCTTCAACACAAGGCATGCATGATTAATGAGTATAATATGTGGCATACTGTAAATCCCAGCAGAGCCAGACTGTGGAAAAATGTCCCCAGCCCAGTTTTCTGACCACATGGTACCTCCCATTGAACAAGTCACCGATCTTTACCGGGTAATAACCACCTGAAACACAAACAGAACAGAATAAACTGTAGAAAACACTGCAGGGGTCAAAGATTCACTGTAGATATGACTATGAAGACACTGCAATGAGTACACCCGGTTCAGGGACCTGACGACTTGTATGACAGAGTTTTCTATGCGAATGAGGGTCATCAAAAGGAAAACGGTTGACTGTTGTCTGATCTCATGTAAGTACCAAATAATAGTTCAGAATATTTAGCTTTCTCGGAGTCTGGGGGTGGAGGTCTGAAGAGGGACTTCCAGATACAAATTGGTAATGGCCAACCAACCGGACATAGTAGTGGTGGACAAACAGAAGAAAAAGGCCGTAGTGATAGATGTAGCAATCCCAAGCGATAGCAACATCAGTAAGAAGGAACACGAGAAGCTTCAGAAATACCAAGGGCTGAAAGAAGAGCTAGAAAAGATGTGGAAGGTGCAGGCACAGGTGGTCCGTGTGGTAATAGGAACATTGGGGGCTGTGACCCCCAAACTGGGAGAGTGGCTCCAACAGATCCCAGGAACAACATCTGAGATCTCTGTCCAGAAAAGTGCAGTGCTAGGAACTGCTAAAATACTGCGCAGGACCCTTAAGCTCCCAGGCCTCTGGTAGAGGACCCCAGCTTGACGAAAGTAATACAAGATCGCCCCAAAGTGGGGGGTGAGTGGGGAATTTTATATATATCAGTAATTTTAATCAAAAACTGTGAAATGCAAGTTCTTTTTAGTCAGTTTTTACCTGACTCCAAAGTAGAGCTGCACAAGAATTCCTCTATGTCTACACTGTCTGTTTATGCATAAATGACAAATAAAAATCTTGACTTGACTTGAAGTTAACCCCTCTCTGGAAATAAATCTCACCTTTGCAGTAGTCTGTTGGGTCTTCCTGCTCTTCATCATCTGAGCCCAGTAGCTGAGCAGGTGGTGGGGTTAACTCGGGAGGGGGTGGACTCAGAGTCGGAGGTGGAGAGGTCATGTGAGTGGTGGCTGATGACATCATGGGAGGCAGACCAAGGGGAGGGTCCAGAGAGTTGAAGGTGCGAGGGAAGGAGGCAGAAGAGGAACAGAGGGAGGAATACAGGTGGGAGGAGACACTAGAGGTGAAAGTTACTGTGGTTAACAGGAAGGGGTCAGGGTGTGAGGGACTTAACTCAGGGGTGGTAGGAACTCTGGCAGGATGTGGGGCAGATGCTGACAGCGATTCGGAGGCACTGTGGATACTGTTATGGGGTAAGGTTGAAAGTGATTTGGAGGCATCTGGTTGGCCGTCAGAAAGACACTGAGTGACACTTTGGAGAGTTCTGTTAGGTGATCTGGAGGAATTCTGGGTAATATTTTGGTTAACACTTGGTGGGTACTGACTGGGTCTGTGGACAGAACTTTGAGATGAGCCAGGAGGTGATTGCCAACTCTGAGGAGTCACTGGAAGGGGCAGTGGAGTGGTTTGGAAGATAGTTTCAGGAGGTACCGGAGGTCCTACAGGGTTTTCTATTGTAGCTAGAAGGGGGTGTGTGGTATGGAAGGTGTTCTGGGGTGGTGGTGAGGGGGTTTGGGGGACACTCTGGGGTGCCACTGATGTAGTTTCAGTGGGTAACATAGTGGATTGTTGGGGGGTTTGTTTGGGTGCTGCGGTGGTTTCATGGAGATCTTCTGAATGTGTTGGCGTACTTCCTGGTGATGTGGTGGATTTCAGACTCTTCTGGGGGGGCAGCCGGGTGATTTGAGTACAACTCTCCAGCAGTGTGGGAGGAAGGCTGCTAGCA
>NW_018128018.1:913066-914155 GCF_001952655.1 Monopterus albus | reverse complement strand
AGGTACACAGGCCTAAAAAAAAAAAAAAAAAAAAAAAAAAAAACTAAGGTATTACACCAGCGCTAAAGGAAGGGCCTTAAACTAGGTCTGCATGACAGGGAGTGATAAAATGCCAATCTATGTTTACTGTTTCATCTCCAAATTGTTCAAATATTTTACAAATTTCGCCAGGCTACAGTTCTCATGTAAAGCATCATCATATCAGCTGGCTGGTGTGTTTTAGCTGACCAGACTTTAATATGAAACTCAGATTCAGAATCAGCTTTACTGGCCAGGTGCATTGGACACAAGGGATTTGACTCTGGTACAGCAGCTCTCAATGTGTTTGTACATATCCTTATGTAAGGCAATAGTAATATATATATTATATATAAATAATATATATAAGAGTAGGCCAAGTAAGAAATATACCAATATGAGGCTGTATAATATAACGATATAAACAGAGCAATAAACAATGCAACAATGCAAGCAACAAAGGAATGTGCATTAGGAAAGGAAGGGTAAAATAAAGTACTTAAAAAATAGAGACCTACAAACAGTATATTACACACACGCACAATTATATATATATATATATATATACACACACACACACACAGTGGGTACAGAAAGTATTCAGACCCCCTTAAATTTTTCACTCTTTGTTATATTGCAGCCATATGCTAAAATCATTTAAGTTCATTTTTTTCCTCATTAATGTACACACAGCACCCCATATTGACAGAAAAACACAGAATGTTTGACATTTTTGCAGATTTATTAAAAAAGAAAAACTGAAATATCACATGGTCATAACTCCCACAAGAGGAGGCCCCCCCCTCCACACTTGCCTGTTGGGATGGTTAAGGTTCCTAAGAGCACAGTGGCCCCTATTATCCTTAAATGGAAGACGTTTGGGACGACCAGAACCCTTCCTAGAGCTGGCCGTCCAGCCAAACCGAGCTATCGGGGGAGAAGAGCCTTGGTGAGAGAGGTACAGAAGAACCCAGAGATGACTGTGGCTGAGCTCCAGAGATGCAGTCGGGAGATGGGAGAAAGTTGTAGAAAGTCAACCATCACTGCAGCCCTCCACCAGTCGGGGCTTTA
>NW_018128018.1:907277-910599 GCF_001952655.1 Monopterus albus | reverse complement strand
AAAAGCGTGTCAGCACTTATCGAAAACGTTTGTTAGAAGTTATAAAAACTAAAGGATGCTCCACAAGGTACTGAAGCTGGGGGTTGAATAATACTGCACATGCTCATGTGTTACAAGAGTTACAATTTTCATTTGAACTTCAAAGTTAAGTCAACTTCTGTTGTCAAAATAACTCTTATGTATCAATAAATATTTTTTATTTCGGAGGTTTTTTGCATTTATTTTCATTATTTTTCATCAACATCACTATAATGTCTTTTGAGGTGAGGGGGTTGAATATTTCTGTTTGCAACTGTATACATACATACAGTCTAGATGCATTCGATGGATATGTATGTACATTGTGTGTGTGTGTGTGTATGTATATATATATATATAAAAACACACACACACACACATCCATCCACAGGTCCCACATCCTCCGCATGTAACCCCTCTCACTGGAGTTATTTGTATAGTAGCATTCCAATAGTTCCCTGTGCTCATCTCTTGTCCTCTTGTCTGTGAATGTCTTGTTCCAGTAGCCCACTTCTCATCAGGTTGCCCTGGTTCCTCAACACCTGACACAGACCTGGTTGACCCGGTAGAAGTCCAGTGTGACTCTTATTTTTCCAACTCTCATTACCCATGAGGTAGACAGGTGGCATTAAGGGCCTTGCCCAAGGGTCCAGGGCTGGATGTTGGCCATGCCCTGACCAGGGTTCGAACCCCCGACCTTCTGTACCAAAGTCAGTGGTGCTTTCAGCTTCAGAGCATGCCTAAAAAGGAGCGTGTATAAAGTTAAGAGGATCGGACCTAACACAGAGCCCTGTGGAACGCCGTGACTAACTTCAGTATATGTGGAAGAGTTCATTAACATGAACTGAAATCTTCCTGATAAATAAGATTTGAACCAACTCAGTACAATTCCTTTAATCCCAATAACATGTTCAAGTCTCTGCAGTAACATGCTGTGATCAATGGTGTCAAAAGCAGCACTGAGGTCTAAGAGGACAAGTATGGAGACAAGTCCTTCGTCTGGGGCTAGGAGGAGATCGTTGGTGATTGTCACCAGTGCAGTTTCTGTACTAAAACCTGATCGAAAATCATTCTTGTGCAAGTGGTCACATAACTGCTTAGCAACAGCTTTTTATAGAATTTTAGAAATAAAGGGGAGATTGGATATTGGTCTATAATTAGCTAGGACACCTGTGTCAAGAGTAGGCTTTTTGAGTAGAATTCAGTAGACATGGCGCCCACCGAGGCAGACGTGTTTGCGTGTTCCACTCGAATGCCAGCTATTTTTTCATTTTCTTCTTTTTTTGTCTTTTTTACTTTTTCTGCACTGTACAAATGTCATGCACTACTAACATACAACAGACAGGCATTGCTGGATATCACCAACTCACACAGCCACTGGGAAATTACTGGTTTCATAACACCATACATACAGCTCATTGTCCGCTCCCACAACAACAACAACATCCACCATCACTCTCAGGGCGCCCCTGGAGCACCAGGCACAAGCGAGCAGGCTGAAATCAGGAGAGCGACGCGGAGACAGAGACGCAAGCGAGGTATGCGCAGGGGACTCCATGCCAGGCTAAAAGCTCGCGCTACTCTACCACCATTACCCAGCGTCTTACTAGCTAACATACAGTCTCTGGAAAACAAACTGGACGAGCTAAGGGCTAGGATTACAACACAACGGGAAATCAAAGAATTTTGGCTCTAATTCTCACCAAGACTTGGCTTTCTGACAGAGTTCCAGACTCCGCGATTCAGCTACAAACACACACAGTACATTGAGGTGACCGCACTGCTGCTTCGGGGAAGGTAAAAGGAGGTGGTGTGTGTGTGTGTTTATCAATAACTCATGGTGTGGAGATGTACGGACTGTTTATAAGCACTGTTCGCCAGATGTAGAGTTTTTATTGCTGAAATGCCGGCCCTACTATCTAGCCAGAGACCATAGTGCTGTGTTTTTGGCTGCTGTGTATGTTAGCCCAAGAGCTAATCCCTCTGTGGCTCTCCAGTTCTGCTCCGTGCAGAGTGGCAGGGAGCGGCAACAGCTCTGCCTCTTTTGTGTTTATTTTCGTGTTTCCTTGGGCTTCTGTGTTTGTTTATTTGCTGTGTCTCTTTTCCGTAAATGCTTGTGGAGTTGGGCTACCAGGGATTCAACTTTTATTGCATTTGCATCATGTTTTGTACTTTTTTGATGAGCTTTCGAGTCTGCCTTGGGGGGACTCTTGTGTCACGGCCCCAACTGTTTGCTCTGCTTGCCAACAGTCGGCTTCCTTGTTGTGAGTTGCCGGGGATTCCCACGGGGATGCGATGAGGGGCGAGTCTGCAGAACTGGAGCAAAGAGATGGGAGAGGAGCTGGAGTGAGGCACTGGGGGACACGATGGACAATCTGGCCGCGCTGGCGGAGTTGCAGCAGGTGTACAGGAGGGGAGGTCCTGCACACACTTCACTGGGACTCCAGGATCTGTGGTCCGTGGTGACGGTTCTCCACTGATCCTTGGGCCGGCTCTGCTGCTGCATGCAGGCGCATGGTGTCTCGGCATACACAGAACCGGCAGGCCCTAATCCTTATCTCAAGAACCTCGACCATGCCATGCCTCCCTCCCCCTCTCTGCCACCCTCTTACACAAAGAACAATAAAACTCTGGACCATACCGTATGCTAATGCTATGCACTTCTGCACAGACTGCCCTGTCTGTGATTTGAGTGAGAGCGATATCTGTTCCTGATTTTCAATGAAACGCTTGTACTGTCTTGTTTTATGGATATTCTTGAATTGTTTTTTAAGCTTCTTGATTTACAAAGCCCTTAATGACAAGGCTCCATCGTATCTTAAAGACCTCGTAGCGCCTTATCATCCTAACAGAGCACTTCGCTCTCAGAGTGCAGGTTTACTTGTGGTTCCTAGAGTCCACAGAAGCAGAATGGGAGGCAGAGCCTTTAGCTATCAAGCTCCTCTCCTATGGAACCAACTCCCAGTCTCAGTTCGGGAGGCGGACACCCTCTCTACCTTTAAGATTAGACTTAAGACGTTCCTTTTTGATAAAGCTTATAGTTAGGGCTGAGCCTTCCCTTAGTTATGCTGCTATAGGCCTAGGCTGCTGGGGGCCCCATGATGCTCTGAGTTTCTTTCCCCTCTCCCCTCCTGCTCTGCTCTGCTCTCATCTCCTCTCCTCTCTCTCCCTATGCTTCTATATGCCACCATTACATGTCCTTAACTTTCTCCTCTCTCCCGTAGTGTGTCCTCTCTCTCTCCCTGTACCTTTCTGTGCAGGTTGCCCTGGCCCTGGAGCTCTACATCTCTGACGAGCAGTCACC
>NW_018128018.1:905796-906332 GCF_001952655.1 Monopterus albus | reverse complement strand
ACTGATTCTGTGACAATCTTCTTATTTAATACTGTATCTATTCCATTGCAGGAGGAGTGACTCTGTTCTCTGTTCCCTAACTACCAGATTATCTATTTAACTACTACTCTGTTCAGAATAATTGTAATATTAAATAATTACTTAAATTGGGATGATTTGTCTGAATTGATTTAGTCTGTATCACATTCTAGCCATGACACTACCCTACCCCCTCAGCAAACCTTATGATGTCATCAGCCCGCTAGAGACAGCGCACCCCGATGCTGTATTTATAGCTGCAGGCAACTTTAACCAGTGCAACTTATGGATTGTACTCCCCAAATATTACCAACATGTGAACATTCCCACCCGGGGCAAGAACACTCTGGATCATGTTTACAGTAACATATGTGGTGCATACAGGGCCACACCCCACCCCCCCCTTGGACACTCGGACCACAATTCTTTGTTCCTGTATCCAGCTTACAGACAAGGACTGAAACAAACAAACCCTGTCACCAAACAAATTAAACTCTGGACCCCAGAGGCTGAAGGCA
>NW_018128018.1:897479-903421 GCF_001952655.1 Monopterus albus | reverse complement strand
TTGTGTTACTTATTTATCTACTTTATATTTCATTTGTATTTTGTGGCATTCATGTGGACGGCAAAGTAAGAATTTCATTGTACAGGGAAACACGTTTCCTAACTGTGCATATGAAAGATAAACACTTTGACCTTTGACTTAGAGGTTTAATTACTGCAACTTTAAAAGCCTGTGGAACATATCCTGTTAATAGAGAGAGGTTAATCAGATCTAATATGGATGTGCTGATTAGGGGAAAGACGTCTTTGAGCAGCTTGGTCGAGATGGGTTGATGATTTAGATGAAGCAGTTGTTAAACTCAAAAAGATCTATGGGAAAGAAGCAGTCCAAGTATTTATGAGGTCTAACAGATGTTTCTAAAGCCATCATAGTTGATGGCACATCTGCAAGAGCTGTGGGAGTGGTCCGACCAATTTTTTTTCTCTAATAGTTGTGATTTTATTTGTAAAGAAGCTCATGAAGTCATTGCTGCTGAGATCTAAGGGAATGTTAAGCTCAACAGCACTGTGGCTCTTTGTCAGCCTGGCTACAGTGCTGAAAAGAAACCTGGGGTTGTTCTTATTTTCCTCAATCAGTGATGAATAAAATGCGGTTCTGGCACTACGAAGGGCTTTTTTATATGTTATTAAACTATCTTTCCAGGCTATGAAAAACTCTTCTGACTTAGTGGAGTGCCACCTCCTGTCCAGTTTTCGTGATGCCTGCTTTAGGGAGCTGTACCATGGGGCACAATGGGGATAGGGCAGACTTTGAAATTCAGTTACAACTCTGTTTCGGTCTAGAGTTGAGTCAAAGCTCACTGCCACACCTCAACCTTGGCCTGAGCTTCAAAGGAAGTGACAGTTACTGTGACTATGTGGGGTGGATTCATTTAAACTGACATGTTCTTCCTGCTGTAACCAGGTTTCAGTCAGTCACAGTAAATCAATGTACTTTTTAAAGGTAAAGTGCAGCTTAATTTGTTTTATTTTTACTTTATACTGTATTTTGTATTACTGTAATCATTTTATATATGGATAAGTGGGTGTGGAACGAATCATCTGAGGTTAATGGACAGTGGTCAGCATCCTCACAGCCTGGTGGATGATGCCGTTTGTAAGCCTGGTGGAGTAGGCTTGAAGACTCCGATACCTTCTCCCTGAAGGCAGGAGTCTGAAGTGGGAGTGTTCGGGATGGGAGATGTCATCAGCAATGCTGATGGCTCTGCGGGTGAGCGGGTGTTGAAGATGTCCGTAAGGGAAGGCAGAGGGACGCCAATGATCTTGCTGGCTGTTTTCACTATGCGTTGCAGGGTCCCAGCAGGAGGCAGTACAAGCTCTGTACCGCACAGTGATGTTGCTCTCAATGGTGCCCTGGTAGAAAGAGTGCATGATGGGGGGTGGGACACTGGGTCTCCTCAGTTGGTGGAGGAAGTAGAGGCGTGTTTGATCTTTCTTGGCCAGTGTTGTGGTGTTGTTGGTCCAAGGGGAGGTCCTAAGAGATGTGCATCCCCAGGAACTTGGTACTGCTCACTCTCTCCACTACAGCACCATCGATGGTCAGTGGTGGATGCTTTAGAGGTTTCCTCCTGAAGTCCACACATGATCTCTTTAGTCTTCCCCACATTGAGGAAGAGGTTGTTGTCCTTACACCACTGGACCGGTTGGCACATCTCATTCCTGTAGTTGGCCTCATCATTGTTGGTATGAGGCCAACTACAGCCGTGTCATCTGGAAACTTGACAATGTGGTTGGTGCTGTAGGTTGGCACACAGTCGTGGGTCAGCAGTGTGACGAGCAACGGGCTGAGCACACACCCCTGCAGAGCCCCTGTGCTCAGAGTGATGGTCTAGGAGATTTTGCTGCCGACCCGCACAGTTTGTGGCCTCCCTGTTAGAAAGTCCAGCACCCAGTTGCAGAGAGAGGTTTTGAGTCCCAAGTGTCCAATTGTTTGTGTAAACTGCTGGGGAATGATTGTGTTGAATGCTGAACTGAAGTTTAGGAACAGCATTTCCACGCAAGAGTTCTTTGAATCTAGGTGGGTGAAGGCTGGATGGAGAACAGCAGTAATCTGTTATTTAATAGTCCACATTTGACTGTCCTGTTATTTTGTTCTATAAGAGGAGTAGTCTTAATTTTTATTTGGTTCTTATGAATAACTCCTCTAAGTTGATTTTTGATTTATATAATTTAGGTGGTCAGGGGGGCAGACACAGTCTCTATGGGGTACACAGTCTCCATTACTTTCGGGTCTCTGAAAACGGGGGAGTGTGTATAATTGGGCAAGACACTGAACCCCCCCATTGCCCGCTATAGTTAGAGCCATTGGTTGAGGTGGCACCGCAGATGGCTGCCATCGGTTCTGTACCGGAAACAAATTCCTTGTGTGTAACATTCTTGGCCAATAAAGGTGATTATCCTCCTTATCCTTATAAAAATACTGCAATTGTTATACAGTAAATGTGATGCTTTTGTGAAACCTCTTGAATTAAAGCGGAAAGTCTACACTTCAATAACATCTAGATAGCTTGATTTTAATCTCCATTGTGGTGACATACGGAGGCAAAATTACAAAAATTGTGTCCCTGTCCAAATACTTAGGGAGCTGACTGTACATAGAGGGCTGACTGTATCTCTATCACACACACACACACACACACACACACACACACACACACACACACACACACACACACACACAGCTGCTCTCCATCATGACATCTCTGAGTCATGGACATTGTTGAGCTTTGACTGCACTGAAATAGACTGAAGTGTTTGTGTGTGTTGCAGGATCATGATTCAATCTCCAGGTCTATTATTAGAGCTGAGTCTCTGCAGGGTGAGCACCAGATCAGTTTGTTTCACCAGTTAGCTTAGCACAAAGACTGAGAGTGAGGGGAAAATGTTAGCTTAACTGTTTGATTTACATGTTGTATCTTGTTTTACTCAGTAGATATGTATCATTCATCATTTCCTTAACCAAAGACTCAATGCAGAACTTCCTTTGAAAATCTGCAGTTTTTTTTTCCATCACCACATAAAACCTAATTCTAATTTAATGATCCATTTCTTTCAAACTCATAAAGTTTTAATGTCCTCAATTTAGTCTGGCAGGCACAAGGCTTCAATCTGCATATCAAAAACTGAATACGTTGGGGTTAAGCTGGCCATGAACCACAACGTTCAGTCTGAATCCAGCTGAAGACCTTTGTTTGACCTCTCTCTCCCTCATTTCTAGTAATTTTTCTGTAATACAGGTTTACAGTTTCAAAAAAAAAAAAGTTATGCACTTGTAAACATCTCATTTGGATTTAAAAAACCCAGAAAAGGGCTTATCCTACTTGGGGTGCTCTGATAGAACCTGGAATACTGTGGGCTGTTAAAACCTGATCCAGGTTTCTATACCTGATACTGTTTGATCATGTGTCCATGTAAACCCATATCCTAAATATGACTGAAACCAGGATAAGACTAAAAATTGGAATACTAATGTGCATGTAAACACACCGAGTGGGTTTCTTGGACTGAAGCGCCATAGACCACAAATTACTGTCTCTCCCACACACAGCTAAATATATCCTCTGATTGTGTATATAGAGTGGTCAGCAGTGTGTCGGGGGCTAAACTCTCTGCTGGTTTCTTACCGGTTCTCGTCTCTTCGGACTCTCCGGTGCTTCTTGCCTCTCCTCCGGTGTTTCTTGCCAGTGGTGGCAGAGTTTCCGGTTCCAGCACCGACTGCTGCTAAGAGGAGGACGAACACACAATCACATTCAGTGGCACTCCTTCCATTTTATATGATCAGGCACAGCTCTTCTAACTTCTCATTAAGGTTCAGTCACACACTCCCAATTCCATTTAAAACCTTTGACCTAAATTTTGGGATTTGTTCCTTATTTGCCAGTGCATCTCCTGAAATAAGTGTTGAACATTTAAACTTTTATGAGGAGTTGTTCTTTACTTGGCATGCATAGTATACACTAAACTGCATTACTAAATCATGTCAACTTTCTTCATGAGTAGCAAACCTACATACCTGCTGGAATATACCTTAGCAGCTAGACAAATACATCAGATTATACTATAATTTGGCATAAAATGTAATTCAGACCATAGGTGTATGTTACAGCAAATACGAATCATCAAAAAAAGCCAATCCCACACATTATCACACATATTACTTAGATACACACACGTGCCTGAAAGATCACTTTTGGGCCGAATTTACCAGCAAACATTTATCTTTGGGGAAAAAAATGTAATAGGTTCACCGGTAAAAAAATAAATAAAAAAAAATCAGCTGCCTGGAAGACAACACACTGTAAACTCTATATTTTTGAATGGCGTCTGGTTGCAAAGTTAGGTGAAGGATAAACCCTATCTATGTAGTTTACGTGTGTGACAGCAGCAGCAGTCACAGCCTGGTACCGTTAGCTAATGCCAGCTTAGCATGTTAGCTGCTCTCCAGAGTTCAGTGTGTTGAATTAACGGTCCATGAATCATAACCAAACAGCACCGACAACGACTCGGGTCAGAATTACTTTACCTATCAACATCCTGGTCCCCGGTCCTCAAACCGAACCGGGTCAGAGTGGACTATCCTGGGTGGCGTGACGGTACTGACAGTTAGCACGTTAGCTGCCTGAACTTCACCGGAAACCGGTGGTGACACTGGGAGACAGTCTGACTGGATGTGATTCGGGGGTTCCTAAAGCTATCCCGTGTCAGAACAGGTGTGTGCGGTGCGGTGGCCTGTCCGTTAGCCCCGTTAGATAACAGCCGACAGTCTACTGCCTGTTAGCTCCGTTAGCTTCAGATCAGCGGTTCTCCATGCAGTATCCGGCCCGGTCTGCCCTGCCTCTGTACCGTGTTTGTACCCCGTCCCACTTGGTTAATCTGGGTATGTTTTATTTGCTCTCTCAGTCCCACCGCTCATGGTGCTGACAGTCTGCCACAGGACACCAGGTTATGCGCATGCGCATGTAACGGCCACGCTGAGACCGATCCAAATTCGGACCAGTGGCGGAAGTAACACATTTGAACACGGGGGGTGGGGGTGCGTATAGAACTGCAGGTAAACAGCAGCAGCCGCTAATAGATGTGGTGTTTTACATATGGTTTCTGTACTGGAGTTTATATGAACACAGAACAAGCAGCATCGAGTTCATCTCTTCTTGTGCCTGGTCTCTGTGCCTGTAGTCACTTCTGTTTCTGTCATCGCCTCCTCTTTCCCCTCTGTCAGCTTGCTGTCCTCTGTCTGCTGTATCTCTTCTTCTTCACCTGTTTACAGCAGTTTATTTATTTTGCTCAAAGTGCCAAATATCTGCATCCTTGCAATTTATTTCAGTTTCTATCAGCAGATCTGACAATGTTTTTTTTTTAATTGAAACAAAGTAACACATTAACAAAACAGTACCGAACATGGGAGACAAGACAACAGTTACATGACATTACAAAAGGATATAGAGTGTTTAACGAGGTTGTAGTGTGTGAAGTGTGAATATTTCCAACTTATGCAGTCTATGAAATGCAAGAAAGGGAAAAGGAGGGGAAGTAAATAAAAAAATTTAAAGAAAAAACTACCAATAATAATGATGATAACAGTACTATTAAAAAAAATCAGTTTGTTACATTTTAGAGGTTGGTGGGAATGTGCATGGCCTCAGCCCCAGGTATTTGATTCAAGTTGAAATGTGTTAAAAATGGTTCCATGTGTCATAAAAAGCAAATAAACTATTCTTGTGAGTGGATGCCATTTTCTCTGTATGTATTCTGTCCGAAGGTTGGTCCAGTGGTTTATGTGTATAGATTTTTTTGACTTCCAATTTTGAAAGATTGTTTTCTTGGCAATAGCTAGAGAAATGAGGAGTGGGTTTTTATATTTAATTGGTAGGTGGTCGATTTCTATGATATTACCAAGTAAGCAAAGTGATGGAGAAGGAGGGATTCTACAGCCCAAGATGGTGG
>NW_018128018.1:894723-896568 GCF_001952655.1 Monopterus albus | reverse complement strand
GTGAGATTGGGGGGGGGGGGTCTTGAGCTGCAGAATCCCAGGCATCCTCAGAGAGCGGTAGTATGGTGGATTTATTCCACTTTATTGTGTAATTTGAGATTGTAGAAAATGTGTTAATAATATGTAAAGTTTCCTGTAGAGATTTATAGGGATCCTGTAAATATAATAATAAATCATCTGCATAAAGACTAAATTTATGTTCTGAGTATTCCTTTAATTATATTGTTCTGTCGTATAGCTGCTGCGAGAGGTTCAATGAAAATGGCGAATAGAGGTGGTGAGAGTGGGCATCCTTGTCTGGTACCCTGCTGTAAAATGAAACTTTGTGACCTGATCCCGTTTGTACTTAATGTCACCCTAGGTGATGTGTACAGTGTTCTTATCCAATAGATGAATGACTCTCCAAACCCAAATCTTCGTAATGTACAACAGAGAAATGTCCAGTTAACTTTGTCAAATGCTTTCTCTGCATCTAGTGATAAAACTATGGTTTTGGTTTGTTTTTGTTGTGCAAGAATAATTAAATTAAATAATCTACAGATGTTGTCTGAAGCATTCCTGTTTTTAATGAAACCTGTTTGGTCTCGGTGGATTAGTACTGGGGTGACTGTCTCTATTCTAGTAGCTAGTGCTTTGGTAATGATTTTTAAGTTTGAATTAATAAGTGATAAGCGACGGTAACTAGAAGGGTGGAAGGGTGGTTAGGGTTAGGGTTGCATCCTTGCAATTTATTTCAGTTTCCATCAGCAGATCTGACAATGTTGACTTAAGTACTGTAGCGTGTAGGGGCTGGACCACCTGTCAGGAGCTCCACTGACACACTACAATGGACAGAAACTGCATGTTCCAGAGAGTTATGTTCTCATGTTCTGCCCTGGGGGTTGGAGACTGTGTGCTAAGGAGGACCATGGCTGAGGGGTCTGGTGGGATGGATGGGCTTCAGCCAGTAGATGCATAGTTGTTGTGTGGAGTTCAGTAATAAAAGCTGCTTTTCAGAATCAGAATCAGCTTTATTGGCCAGGGGTGATGGACACATGAGGAATTTGACTCTGGTACATCAGCTCTCAATGTACAAACAGTAAACCAGCATAAAGCTGTGTAATATAGGGTTGTGCGGTGTACTGGGGTACTGGATTGTTAATAAAAAGACAGAGCATTGTCTTCGTCTCCTTTCTTTGACCCAGCCTTCATCACAGTATTTTTTTCAATTTTTGAGCAAATAATTACCTTAACATTTACATGAAATTATATCCACAGAGAACTGTTAAAATTAGAACTTTATTTGTACATGATACAAATTGTGTTTGTCCTCCTGTCTCTTCACAACAAAAACACATTTCCATTGCAGACTGATTCATCTTCATCATCCTCAGACAAGTATTTACAGGCACATTTACACACTGTTAAACTGTACACAGTAGATAGAAAAGCAATCTGTGCTTCATTACAACCGATCCTGGATTTATTTTGTATGAGCACTTTAAAGTTTTTACTCCCTTGTAAAAAAAAGTTTCGGTAACAAACAGAGCTCAACCAATCAGAGCTGAGGATCTGTTTCATCACATCCAGAAAATTAAAAAACTGTACAGAGATCAGGAAGTCAGAGGTCAAACTGTGACCTTCAATTTACATACATCATCTTCAGTGACATTGCAGAGTTTGAGTCCCATCTTATTTTTATTGAGAAAAAAATTGCTTAAAGAAGCACCGTAAATCTTCATCATCACATGCATGCAGAAGTCTAATCTGATCTGTTCAGAGAACTACAACTACAGGTCAAACACAGGCTCAAAACACATGCAAGGCAAAAAACACAGCGGGGAGATGTTCAGATGAAACAGTGAT
>NW_018128018.1:872940-894691 GCF_001952655.1 Monopterus albus | reverse complement strand
CATCTCTTTTCAAACCAATCATCATTCAGATACAGATTATGGACTAAAGTCAGTGCTGCAATCCATCAAAGTGCTCCCATGTCTTTTTTGTATTTTTGCTTATTTGCTTCTTACAATCAGATAACAGTAATAGTTAAGATAACATTTTGTTTAAAACCAAATATCATTCAGATAGTCTCATTCAAGAAAAGACCTGTTTCAGGTTTCAGTTTCAGTCTAACAGCATAAGGAGCAGCTGTCAGTCAAGACCAGGAAATTTCCTGTCCAGATCTGCAGATGAAAATGAAACAAAACAAAAGTGTTCTCAACTTGACTCCACACAGAAAACAACAAATTGTTGCCATGGAGACACAGCTGCCAGTCTCCAGGCTGAATGTAAACCTTGAACATCTGGACTCTCAAACTGAGTCGTGACATCACCAGGTAGACTCTGCTGCCTTAGAGACAGAGAAAGGTTGAAGTGAACAGGAAAATGGTCCCCTTAACACTAATAATGCTGAATAAAAGCAGCCTTTGTCTGTCTAATACTTATTGCTTTCTTTTACATCATCTCACGTTACGTTTGTGATATTTGGATTCTGCTTTTGTGACACTTCATGATTAAAATTAGAGATTAAAAAAATGTGTAAAAAGTACAATGTTAATTTGCTAAAGCAACAATGGTTATGTTAGCCAGAGGGTTGCAGCTACTGTAGAATCAGCTAGCTAACAACAGCATCATCATACTGTACAACGCCTGGGCACATCACAGCACCTGAATCCATTGTTTTCAGATGTGGGTATCATGTAATGTGACGCTATTGCCACATTCATGTCATGTCGGCGTCACTGTAATTACCACTTTCCCACTTGTAACAACGTTCATGTCAGTGTCTAGGTTGTAATTATGACATGGAAACTCTGAGTTTTCTAAAAGTGTCAATAAATCTGACTTGGCAGAGAAGTGCCTGAACACAAAACAAACATAGATGCTTCACATCAGCCAAAGATTCAGTGTTAAATTAAACCCACAATTAATGGCTATAGTCAGGAAATTAACTTTCACATGACCACCTCTGTAAGTACGTGTGTGGAGTTGTCAGACAACATGAATGCAACATAAATGTTACACCAAATATGTTTGCTATTTGTGGCTGTATGTAGTCAGATGTTAGCCCTCACTTTTACAATGACAACAATCATCACTGGTTATCTGGCTGTTTATTCAAGGTGAAAGAAGTGATCTTATTGTGTTGCTGACCCTTTGTAGTAAGACAATACACTAACCACAGGCAGCACACAAGTTAGCACACAAGTGTTTTGTAAAGTTTCAGATGTTATACCAGATACAACAAGCTAGTAAGAAGCACCTAGAAACATGTTAAACTATGAATTTCATGATACACAGGATGTTGCTACTTGTTATATTTACAACAAACAGCTGTTATGTTTGTAGCTGTCTTTATTTAAGGATATTACACATAACTCATAATGTCCTGTCAATGATATTCATAGTTTATACCTGCTAGCATAACAGTCCTACTAGATTATCCAAAGACCTTTAATAGTTGATACAACCAGTAAGTTACAAATTGCAGGTGCATTTCTTCATTCATTCTCGACCTCAGAAAGAGCAGATGCCAAAACCCAATCAAATAAGTGGACCTAGGGTTATGCTATGCTAGAGGTTTGTAGCATATGCATGTAATTCAGGCTGTTTGAAATTAATCTGGAGTGCTTGTACATGATGCTGCAGAGTTTGTGTTCCATTGTAACCCCCCGTTTAAATAAAAATGAAACATTCAAGTATTAAAAAGCCCATGGCGCTTTTCCTTGTCTTCTGATATATCTACAATGTTACAATGTTGAATTATCATCTTCGATGTGACCTAAAGCTCAAAAAATGAGGTGAACCTATGTTCTAGTATGCCTATGCAGAAGCAACTCGATTTATAGACGTCTCGTGAACTCTGACCGGTGAGACCTCTTTTCCCAGATATGTAAACTCTATAATAGTTATAATATAATAATAGTTCACAGATTTCTTTGAATCATCATAATCTCCAGGCCATTGTGCATTCATGTGAGCTTGCCTGACATCCACAGTGCCATTGTAAAAGTGGAATTTTTCGACTGCGCCCGGTTTTGTAGATATATTTTCCCTCCTGCTGCTGCACCGTGACTAGAGGATGTGGAGAAAAATACAGGGCCCGAGTTTACTGCATGTCCAGGGACTCTGTGTTTTACCTGACCAGGTCTAACCTACAAGCACCTGGCCAGTGAAGCCCTCGCAGCAGTGAATGATCAGCTCATCAACACCGGATTCCCCCAGAGCACAGTACCTGTTTGTACTTGAGGCCAGTGTGTCTGCCGCATGTGATGTGTTGCTGGTTAACAAGTGGATTAACGACTCATGATGTGTTAATTCCTTGTTTCTGTAATGTTAAACAATAGTTGTAAGGCTGGAGAAGTTACTCTGTCTGCATTATGCCAGTTAAAATATGGGGTTTCTCAGTTACGTGCTTTGTTTAGAGTGTTACACATCTCTTTTCATCGGTACATATACCGTTGTTTGCCTATCTGTGGAGGAGACATTCAAATTAATTAATGCTGTTGCGGTTCATTGTGCTGTCCACTTACATATTCTGACATATTCAAACATGTCAGGTAGGATTTGAGGTATTGTCACTGGCGAAAACGCAGTTTATTTGTCAATTATTTTTGTTTATGCATTGTCATAGCTTTCTGAGTGGCAACAGGAGTTGGGCACATTCACAAATTATCCTCTGATTTTCAGGAGGAGGCTCTCCTTGTGAAATCGGGTTTTATTGTTCTGAAATAATTACGCATGATTTGGAGTTATGATGGGTGCAAAACTAATCTAGAGGTACCCAAGATTAAACATTAAATGGCTGGAAATGAGCAGGCCATGGGCATTTTAAAAAAATTTAAATATTCCCATGGTGCACTGGGACAGATTATCAATAAGGCTACTGTCAAGGGAGACAGACAGTGTCACCTAGCTGCAAGAGTGAAGGCACAGCCGAGATAAATAGGTATAAATAGAGCTTACAGTCTGTACATACAATAAGTTAGTGACTCGCTAACACACACGGGCGAGCACACGCACACACACACACACAAACACAGATTTTTATCATTCAGCTCTTTGTTCATTCACTAGGTTTGAATTTATTGTTTCAGTTTAACTTTATTTTCAGTATGATTCTAGTTTCTAGTAGGTTTTTAAATTTTTTTATTCAGGGATAGGGTTAAATTAAAGGGTTAAACTCAATTAAATAACTTAATGTTCAGATTCTTTCATCTGCCGATAAAGAAGCTAACTAGCATATTAGCTCAAACCATTAGTCTGCAAACAACCTGTTGATCAAGCTGTCAGGCAGCTCTCAAGCTAAAAAAGAACAACCATCTATATCTTGTGTTCAGCATGTATTTCTCAACTTAAAATGTATAAAGGCTCAATCTCATATGCATTTAAAAAATTTTTCACGGGGTGTGAAGCAAACCCAAGCTTACTAGCTGTGTGTCACCATCCAGTCTTAATGAAGACTTTCGTCAGAGTATAAACTGCTCCCCAAAAGATATAACAGATCTGGAATCAGTCACTACACAGGAGTCTGAAAAATAGGTCTTTTGGGTTCTTGTGTGAACTTCTTGTTCTGCTAGCAAGATATTTTATTGAGCTAATGCGACTAGCATGTAAGTGGTTAACTCAAATGCTACATGACCAAGCTTATAAAACCACAAATTTCAGGATGACTCACAAATTACCTTCCTGATCTGACCAGTACTTTGACTCAGTGGGTCGCTTCCTCCACTTCCTCTCTACAGTACAACAATCCCTCTGAGCTCAGAACAGCTTTTCTACTGGCTGGTGCAAATCAAAGTTTACAAATATGACCATGATCAAAAAGTCTTCTACACATTGACTAAACTGGTGAATCTGTTCCACAGCAACTGGATGAGACTGGCTCTGACTGGGATTATTGAACTTAAATGTACCTAAATCAAAATGTATTCTATGACTTACGCCTGGTTCACACTATGTGCTTTTTTGTCTGATTACACAATTACAGTCATAAATTCTTGGATGATATGACAGACTATCTGTTGGCACCCAACAGATTACAGCCTGATGTCATTCACAACTTGGAGGTGCCAGGACTGGGAGGAGAGTGTGTGTGATACTGGCTGCTTGTGTTTAGAAAAGCATTTAAAATGGGGGGTTAGGGTTGTCTGTGGGTTTATGGGTTGTACAAAGGGAGTGGCAGCTCGTGTTGTCTCTTCTTCATAGATAACCTGAAAAAGTAGTTAAAAATAAGTGGTTTAAGCCAGTAGTAAAACAAAAAACTAGCTATCTAGCCCTCGATAGGGTAGCTGCTTCAAAAGGCTAACTGGGAAAGTCACTATGCTAACGTTATCTGTAACACTGTGATATTTAATGAATATGGTTCAGTCCAATATGCCAAAAATGTTCTTAACATACAGTGTGAACCATCTGTGCTCCCGCTGGTCTTGTCAACCCACCATGTTGTAGACAAAAAAAATTCTGACATGCTAGACTTTGCATCAGGATGTAGTGAGGCACCCCAGACTCAGCATCGGTTGTTGCTTCCCATGACACACTATAGGAGATTAAACAATCAATTGTTGTGTTTGACACCATTGTCATGTCAGACGGCCTAGGTCCTTCGTATTTGGGTTGTTATTGGATTTAAATCGTTTAGTCTGAATTGGGCATTATATTACCGAAACCTGAGATCAACTTGTCCATAAAAAACAGAAATAAAAAAATGATCTGACCTGAGAACAACAGAATCCTGATCTCACTGGACCAAAAAGCAAGACAAAGAAAATGCACATAATCCTAAACATCCAGTAAAGTGCTGCAGAAAAGGGGATTCACTAGTAGTTCAAAGTTGGGGACCAGATCCTACAGTAAACTGACCATATAAAACTTAGACATGACAAAATTCATTTTCAACAAAAGTCATCAGATCCAAAGGAGACCCAAGCACTGTTGCACTTATCTAAGAATAATCAAAGGGAAGACCATCAGACTGAAGAAGAACAATTAGACCTGATCAGAAAGGGACATTCAGGCCTGTGGTGAAAGTGACTTAAATACGGTCAGACCTCATCTGAACAGGGCCTGAACAGTAGCCTCAATATCACAGCCATCTCCATAGCAACAGTACAACAGTATCCATAGCAAGAAGCATCACTGATACCTTTCTTCATCCTTCATCAAGCCACTGATCTCCTGTGTGCTGATTGGCTGATCAATTGAAATTCATCAGTGGTGGCTGAAACTAAACCTTAGGACCCTCAGTCAATCTGGACTCAACATGGAACTGAGGAAGACTGGGAACCAGTGTAGGTCAAGTCCAGAAATTGTCTAGGGGCACGTTCATCTGAAGGGCTCCAGGCAAAAAATGTGTCCATAATATACAGTAAGTGGAGCTTCAGTCTCTGTCATTAACAGCTGAAGAGAAACTAGAATCCGACTGAAACATGATTTTAAAATACTCCCTGACTCTATTATTGCATTCAGTAGAATTTCACTGCATGTTGGGATCTTTACAGCCAGTGCAGAGACGATGCTGGTTTCAGTAGTAAAGGCAAAAAAATATTGTTAACTATACCATTGATTAAAAAACATCCAGCATGTCTGAAATCAGCAGATCAATTCTCAATACATGTTATCAGTATAGAAAGTATTAAAATTGTGCTTTTTGATTCTTCAAAGACAACAGAATAACTGGGAACTCTGGGAAATGTAGTGCAAGGCAGCAAATATAATCTTCCCTGATCTGATTGGCTGGATTGTCTTTTTATACCACAGACTGGTGACAGGTTGGTCTAACGCTGGGCTAAGGTTTGGTTTAGGTTAGATTAAGTATGGATTTGGGTCAGTTTAAAGGATAAGGCTGGTCATTTTCTATATTAACATTATTTTCTACACTCCCCATACAGAGACTAACACCATCAATGAATTGCCTCTGCTTCAGTTAATGTCTGTCAGCTGTCAGTCCAGGATCAGCTTATTCATTTGTGCCACAGTTCTCTGTTGTTGTTCAAAGACGATTAAAATCTGTTGTTTATTTTGTGTTTTTAGGGGTTATGTTTTTAAGGTTTTTAGATGGTTATATTCATATGTTTTGTTGCTGCTGTGCCAACTGGAGGTCACTTTAAAATTTTGTTGGATGTGTTACAATGACAATAAAGGATTATCTTATCTAATCATTTTTGAACAACGGAGGTCTATGGCACAGATGAATAAACTCATCTAGGACTGACAGCTTCAGTCGATGCATGGAGACTGCTGAACATACTATTAATATAGAAAAGAACCAGCCTTTAAATTTAAGTTTAAATGTCATTTAAAATAAAAATGTATTAAAAAGTGAATGGATCTAAAGAACTGTGATCTCCTGAGTCTGACTATCAAAACCTCATATACCCACAACACACATACACACACACACACATGCACACAACAGGAAGACACTGTGCTGACAGGAGTCCAATGATTTCCAAAGTTTTAGTCTCAGAGCCACTTCAAAAGTTCCATCTTCATCTCCCTCCTCCTCTGTGGGGCTCCGATTGTCTTCAGGGGTCACAGGTCAAAGGTCACTGGATTCTGTGAGCGTTTGATGGGATTAGAGGTCAGTGACCTTGTTCTCCACCAGGGCAGCAACCTGCTGCAGCCGATAGGCCAACTGCATCTTCTGACCTGAACTGTCCTCCTCCAGAGACATAATGATCTGAGACAGAGAGAGACAGGCAGGTGCAGAGAGACAGGTACAAAACAACCCTCAGACTTGTTCCTATTTATTACTTAAAGTATACAGTATTTTACATATTTTATTGTTTGAGTAAAGCATTTATGAGTTAACTTCAACCCATCAAAACAAAAATCAGCCAGTTTAGTGACGGAATATTTATGAAAACATTTTTAAAGCCTGCCTCATCACATTCATAAGCATCAGAGCTTTCAAACCCTTTTATAACAGAAAAACAGTAAAGTGGCTGGAGATGCTGAAAAACATCTTTTTTCTAAAACTGTCTTTTTAAACTTATATCCGTGGTCATGTCAGATCACATGACTTCCGCAGAAATGTGGACAGGTGCTCCCTAAAACAATAAGTGATGAGAACAGAGACTTTGACTTGTATTTTGTATTTTGACTTGTGTGGAGAGGGTGCTGGCCTTTCACTTTCTGGGAGTCCACATTAAAGAGGATCTGACCTGGGGCGTGAATACCTTTGGACTGCTTAAAAAGGCCCAGCACAGACTGTACTTCCTATGGGTGCTCAGGAAGAACAACATCTCCCAGAGACTGTTAGTGTCCTTCTATCAGTGCTCCACTGAGAGCATCCTTACATACTGTATATGTGTATGGTACAGCAGCAGCACAGTGGCTCAGAGGAAAACACTTCAGAGGGTCATTAATACGGCCTAGGAGACCATCAGCTACCCTCTCCTCACTCTGGAAGAACTACACAGTTCCCGCTGCCTCAAAAAAGCCCAGAACAGCATTAAGGACACTTTACACCCAGGACATTCACTCTTTAAACTGCTGCTGTCAGGTAGATGGTTCAGAACAATCAAATCAAGGACCACTAAATTCAGGAATAGTTTCTACCCAAAAACAGTTACCTCACTGAATGCTGCTAAATTATAATATGCCTGTGTGTGAGGGGGGGCATGAGAGGGCTGTTGTTTATCTCATCTCTCATTTCATTTTCTATACCGCTTAGTCCCAAACGGGGCCACGGGGGTGCTGGAGCCAATCCCAGCTGGCATCAGGCAAAAGGCAGGGTACACCCTGGACAGGCCGCCGGTCCATTGCAGGGCCAACACGCAGACGAACAACTACACACACATTCACTCCTACGGGCAATTTAGAGGGCTGTTGTTTATTTCACAGTGAAATTTCGTTGTACGTGTTATAATGACAATAAAGGATTATCTTATCTTATTTCCTGTAGCAACACACTGTTTACTTCAGAGACAAAACCATAAAAGGAACAAAGACCTGGATGAGCTTCATGAAGTTAGTGTTACCTGATCATAATATTTGTTGATGTACTTGTAGAGCTCATGGAGAGCAACAAGACTGTTCATGCCTGAGGCAAAACTCTGTAAGAGGCAGAGAGAGAGTATTAAGTTAGTGCTAAGTTGGTTTCTTTGGTAGACGTATTCAGATAGTGACGTCTGCAGTTACTGACCCCGGACAGTTCAGTCAGAGTGGAGTTCATCTCCTGATAACAGCCTGAAGCAGCGCTGTGGATATCACTGTAGTACCTGTGCCAACATCACATGATTATAACAGGTCTACAGAAACAGTAATTCTGTCCTCAATTGCAGTTTTATTACCTCTCCCAAAGCGAGGGGTTATGTTTTTACCAGAGTTTGTTTGTTGTCAACAGCATAAATCAAAAAGTAATGAAAATATTTTGATTAAATGTGTTGGAGAGGTAGGGTACAGCCCACTGAATAACTGATTTTCATAATTTGGATACAAGAACATTTTGAAACATTCTTCAACATTTTGAATACTGGAAAGGTTGTTGACTGTATGTGAGCCCCCTTGTGGCCAAAGTGTGCCACTGCGCTGCTGAGCACTCTGAGCACATACAAAGAAAGCCCTGCCTCAGCAGTAGCTGCCCATTCACTGTCAGTGGAAACCAAGTGCTGTGACTCAGCCCACCCCGCTGTGTGAGATGGGGACTGGAGGAGCCCAGCAAGGCTATGGCCCACAGCTGGGGAGAGACCTGCTCTATGCAGCGACAGCCAGGCCAGAACCTGGTGGCAGAGATTTGGAGCCAAACTCAAAGCTTTTCTCAGTTTCATCTGTAGGACTGGTTTTACGCCACTTTATTAGGTTGTGACAGGTTTTCAGGTGACACAGTAACCACTTGGACTGAGAATATGAGGTCAGTCTCTCCAGGTAACGCCAAGTTAGAATTTGTTCTGACGTTTTCCGAGATGTGAGCGCTCGTTATCTGACCAAGCTAGCTCTGTTAGCAGGTGGCTACATGTGGTTCAGAGCCCAGCAGTCTGTCGGTGAGGACACCACTGTTCCAGCTGCACATTATAGCTGGGTTTCCACTGTCGGAGCCCAACGAGCAGTACATGCCATGCTTCCATTAACTGTCACCCAAAATAACGTCACAAGTTGATGCCGACCGTCCTGCTTTGCTTTTCCACTGTGTCGGTCTCTGTTTAGAGGAGGGAGGGGCTGCGCTCCTCTCTCACACAGAGCTGACCAGAGGACGTGAAGGATTAGTCTACAGTGCACCGATCAGCCAGTAACAGGCTGGATGGGCAGTTCATCAACAGCTGTTGATGAACACAGAAATGTGACATCTTCACCACTTTGCCCTCGGTCCGCTCACTGAAGTCCCTGTTTTAGCCCTAAACCAATGAGTGGATGTTTGTCATGTCTGTCCTTTTCCTTGAATAACTTTCCAACTAAATGATATCAGTGTCACTCCAGGTGCCAGCAGCAGGTCTTCATGGTCAAGCAGTCATAGTATGGGGCTCTCATTGTCACGGGAATATTGCTTTTATGGCATTATGGGGACACTGAGTTGCACTGCACTCTGAGTGACAACCTCAAGTCTCGAGTGACAACCTCTCTATGTTTGTGCTGCTACAGTAACGACAGACAGTGGGTTTCTGCGGTAACTGTGAAGCAAGGAGCACATCTAGATTTAGAGTCCATCATAGTACAGAAACCGCATTGGTGAAAGTCACCAATGATCTTCTCCTAGCCTCGGACAAAGGACTTGTCTCCATACTTGTCCTCTTAGATCTCAGTGCTGCTTTTGACACCATTGATCACAGCATCTTACTGCAGAGACTTGAACATGTTATTGGGATTAAAGGAACTGCACTAAGTTGGTTCAAAGCTTATTTATCAGAAAGATCTCAATTTGTTCATGTTAATGATGAATGTTCCACACAAACTGAAGTTAGTCACGACGTTCCACAGGACTCTGTGTTAGGTCCAATTCTCTACAATTTATACATGCTTCCTTTAGGCAATATTATCAGGAAGCACAACATAAATTTCCATTGCTATGCAGATGATACTCACATATTTATCTATGAAGCCAAATGAATCAGATCAGCTGGTCAAACTTCAAGCATGTCTTAAAGACATAAAGGCCTGGATGACCTGCAACTTCGTACTTCTAAACTCTGACAAAACTGAAGTTATTGTGCTTGGGCCTGAAAACCTTAGAAATCTGCTGTCTAATCATATAGTTACTTTAGATGACATAGCTCTTGCCTCCAGTACTACTGTGAGGAACCTGTGAGTCATCTTTGATCAGAATATGTCCTTTAAATCACACAAAATCCAAGTCTCTAGATCTGCCTTCTTTCACCTACGCAATATTGCAAAAATCAGGAGCATCCTGTCTCAAAGTGATGCTGAAAAACTGGTCCATGCATTTGTTACTTCCAGGCTGGACTACTGTAACTCTTTACTACCAGGATGTCCCAATAATTCCCTAAAAAGCCTCCAGTTAATCCAAAATGCTGCAGCCTTAATGACAAGGCTCCATCGTATCTTAAAGACCTCATAGAGCCTTATCATCCCAACAGAGCAATTATCTCTCAGAGTGCAGGTCTACTTGTGGTTCCTAGAGTCAACAGAAGTACAATGGGAGGAAGAGCCTTTAGCCATCAAGCTCCTCTCCTATGGAACCAGCTCCCAGTCTCAGAGGCAGATGTCCTCTCTACCTTTAAGAGTAGACTTCAGACTTTCCTTTTTTGATAAAGCTTATAGTTAAGGGTGGATCAGGTGACCCTGAGCCTTCCCTTATTTATGCTGCTATAGGCCTAGACTGCTGGGGGCCCCATGATGCTCTGAGTTTCTCTCCCCTCCCCTCTCCTCTCCTCTCCTCTCCTCTCTTTCCATGCTTCTATATGCCACCATTACAAATCACTAACTTTGTGTCTCCTCTCTCCTGTAGTGTGTCCTCTCTCTCTCCCCCTGTACCTTTCTGCAGGTTGCCCTGGCCCTGGAGCTCTACGTCTCTGATGAGCAGTCACAAACCACATCAACCTGATCAGTGTTTGATTGTTGTGTCTTGTTGCTTTTCTTCTTTTGTCTCTCCTCTATCCACTCACCCCAACCGGTCGAGGCAGAAGGCCGCCCACCAAGAGCCGGGGTCTGTCGGAGGTTTCTTCCGTTAAAGGGAGTTTTTCCTCCCCACTGTCACCAAGTGCTTGCTCAAGGGGGATTTGTTGGGTTTTCCCTATGTAATAATATTGATAACAGTAAGGTCTAGACATGACTTTGTAAAGTGTCCTGAGATGACTTTTGTTGTGATTTGGCGCTATACAAATAAAATTTGATTTGATTTGATTTGATTTGACATCTCAGGGAGAAGTGTGTCTTACAGTATGACAGTGTTCATCATGAGCTAAAAGGTGTCCACTCTGACTGGAAGCAGTCTCACCTCTCCACCAGCTGCTTGTACCGGGGAATCTCTCTAGCATACAGCAGCTTGTTCACAGGAGAGTCCTGATTGGACAGAAGTTATCATGAGGCCACAGTGTCAGTACATGTACTGTCAGATACCGTACAGTGTAACAGAGAGACAGACAGCTCATACCCGCCCAACTTTGTGCTCAGAGGTGGTGCAGGAGTCAATAAAGGTTTGAGCAATGACAGACAGGATGGCGTCAATGCTGTCGGTCACCTGAACATCCAAAACAAACTGAGGGTTCTTCAGGATGTTCACCCAGAACCTGAGAGGGAGACTGTAGACAGACACATAGGTCAGAGAGACAGACAGGTGACAGGATGTGTCAGGTAACCAGCCACATCTTACCTGTTGGTCTTCCAGATGTGAACAGTCTCAGGGTCATCAATGGCATGTTTCTCAGCCATGTCATCCAGGAAGTCGAAGAAGAATCTGACAGCTATTGGAGGAGGACGCTTTGTACTGAGAATCGCCACAAAGACGTCATCAACAAACTTCTGCAATGTCCCCTACAGAGGCAGGTAGAGAATCAGAAGGCAGACAGAGACAGATGGACAACCAGATGGAGGGAGAAAGATTTTAGTTCTCTGTATTACCTTCATGGACAGCAGTCTGGTCAGATAAATCTCAGGTATGGCCTTGGCCCTCTCTCGCTCTCTCATGCTGCTTTTTCTGTGCTTTGGGATTTCAGGATCTTCGCTGCTCTTCACTAAGTGCCACAGGCGCAGACCCTCCTCCTCCTCACCCTCCAGCATTGGTGTTTCTACAGCAGCAACACATTCACCATGATGATCATGTCAACCAATTAAAAAAAAGACAGACCGTCAATCCCTAAACAGTGCCGTAGGCCAACTGGGAAGTTAGCGTCACATCAGTTACTTTGACAAAAGTCAATGAGATTTTTCCATAGGCTTTTGGATTCCTGAAGTATAGGGGTACAAGTATATTGAGAACAGTAAGAATCCAGTTTGCCACAGCTATCCTAAAGGTTTCTGGGACTTTTTAGCTAACTATTTACACACTGATGTTTCAAATCTTTTGGAAGAAAGAGCACCCACCTCTGGTGTAAATTACTTAGAAGTTAGTCTTTGGAATACTGAAGTAAAGGGGTACAAAGTATAATAAGAACAGTGAGAATTCACAGTCTGCCACTGCTAAACAAAAAATATTAGGTATCTATTCATGCATGTTGTTACTTGTACTGTCTTGTAATTGTTGCTTTTAAGTAATATTTATTTTATTTGCATTCTAATGTTTTATGCATTTTAATGTTTTCTCTCTGTGTGCATTGTGGTAGGCACTTTGAATTGCATTTGTGTATGAAATGTGCTGTATAAATAAACTTGCTTTACTGCAGAAAATAAGCTCTGTGACAAAACAGTTTCTGACAGACATTTTGTTCAGCGACATAATCGTCACAGGTGAAAACCACTGTTATGATGTTTGAAGCCCAAAGACGACCACCAGAAGTAAAAAAAGCTACTGTGAGGCTATAATCAAACTGCACCACAGTCCCATGACTTCAGTGTCACCATCACAGTTTCCAACTTGTAATTTGATTTTGCAAACTTACCTCTTCTAAAAAATCCTTTCCTCTTAGTGTGACCTGATCTAGGTAGTGATCGTGGCTGTCAGTTAGAAAGATTTGCAATTGTTTAAAAAAAGTTTAAAACTGACGAGGCTGTAAAGGCAGGTTAGTGAGTAAACAAGTCCCTGTGATGACATGTAATATTCCAAACAGCCTCTGTAGTCTCTTTTAGCCACTAGTTAGCAACTATCTTTTATAAGACACGTAAAGCATTAAATAGCACCAGTGGGGTATTTACTGCTGTATTTTACTTCATAGAACAAAATGTGAATATGTAATGGCCTTGTGTTAATCACGGGCTTTATTTCATGTCTAAATAAAAACACACCAACTTTGGGGCGAGGAAACCTGAAGTACAAAATTGCTAACTCAGTTCTGGGTTTTAGGATGATGGCAGGTGTTAGTGCTAAGCAGTTCCCCTTGTGTTAGTTTTGGTGTCAGTATGTTCTAGCAGCTCCTTTGCATTAGGCCTGGGGTCTAGATGGTTACCTTTACATGTGTTCTGAGTTCTAGATAGATTCTAGATATTCTAAATATTCCAGAAGGTCTGGACAGTATCGACTTTTACATTGGCCGTTCAAAGTGGGATCATTATGCTAATTTTACCATCAATATAGCTGAACCTCTGTCTGTAGGTCTCAGTTCTACATGTACCATATGGTTCCATCTTGTGCTGATTCTGGGTTTCAGATATTCTATATATTTTAGATGCCTGTGTTTTCTACATTTGTTATGTTTCTGTTTGTGTCAACTTGGTTGTGGATGTTCTACATGTTTTGTGCTCTAGACTGTTTGGATGTGCTCTGCTCTTACTCTCTCCTGTCTGGAAAACTTGGTTAACTCCAACACCACCTGAACTCTGAGAACGAGGAATCAGAGCAACAGTCGCTCCATCTGGAACCTGAAGAACAAGAGAGGAAAGATGTTTAACTGAGGGGAAGAAGAACAGGAAAAAAAAGATGAGGACAATGTGAATAGTGGTGGAAGTAAAGACGCACAGTGACTGGTCAGTTGTTGATACCTTGTAATGTTGCAGCGTGTTGATTTGTTTCCAGCGACCCTGAACCACTGCTGTGACATCATCATCAGACAGGGTCAGGTGACCTGCCTGACCTGAACGCCACTCTATCATGAAATACAGAAACATGGGTCAGCATGAGCTGTCAATCAAAACACAGACAGTTGAGACAGGGGTATGTCTGTACCCAGATCCAAACTGTCGGCTGCTGGTCTTTGAGAAAATGGAGCTCCTCTGTAGACCTGATCCAGGATTTTATCCTTCACCTGCAGACAAGGAGACAGATTGGTGTAAGGGAGTCAGGTGAGAAGAAGACAGGTAGGTAATACTCAAACGGACAGACAGACAGGTACCTGTGTGACAGTGTCAATATCGAGCACTTTAACAGGACATGGCTGAACCTCGACTCCGTTCTTTACCAACACCATCAGAGTCTGAGAGACAGATAGGTAGAGAAAGTGTTTAGGTGTGTCTGGCTGAATCATATAGATGCAGACAGGTAATACAGTATGTGTGTCATCATGGTTACCATAGCATTGTAGTCAATATCCTCTCGCAGCAAGTGACTGTCATTCAGCGTTCGTTTGGCTTTTCCTGTCACTGCATCAACTGGCCCTTTATCCACCTGATACTTTATGGCTCTGTATAGCATGTAGAGAGGCTCCCCCGCCACCTCCTAACAGACAGAGAGACAGGTTAGGGTGAGATGAGCACTTAGAAACAGGTTGATATACAGAGAGAAAGACAGGTACTTACTTTGAGGAAAGAGTAAAGGCAGATTGACATCCAGTTGGTTAGCATCTTCTCTACAACTGTCTCCGTCCTGAAACACAGACAACAAAGAGTACAATGATCAGAGAGACAGGCTACAGATTTGTCCTGACTCTTCTCTTTGAGGGAGGAGGACTGCTGCCATAGACCTGGGGTGGGGGAAGGAACTCCTGGACCTGGCTGACACAGTGAATTTCTACTTTCTTCATGATTTTATAGCACAGTGAAACATAGACATGGAAGGTAAAAGATCTCAAAAGTGGTGGTCATCTCTGGAAAATGAGGAAGATTTAAACCTCACATGAATGGTTGTAAGAACTTGTCTGGATTTGACAGATTTTGCAGATGAAGGATTTGTTTTACATACCGGCGTAGCATGAGTTTGGGGTTCTTGGCAACATACTGCTGCACCAGGTCCTGCAGCAGACTCTTCATGACCTCGGTGAAATACTCCAGTTTATCATGCAGAGCCATGGTGAGTAAACTGGCAACATAACCTCGGTCTCTCTGAGAAAAACCCTGCTGGGCCTCCAGAGTGTGGATGAACTGAAACAAAGACCAAAATAAACATCACCTGCAGGTCCGGGTGTCCTCTGATCTGAGAATAGGCTACATTAGCATAACATGACCCTCCTGCCTCCTGACCATCACCCACTCTGGTGAGGAAGAGTCTGTTGTTGAGCAGGTTATTGAGCTGCTGGAGACCCTGCTCCACAGTCAGCCTCCTGGACTCTGGCAGGTCCAACTGGCGGCTCAGCGGTAACATCTGCTGGCCGGGAAAGAAGACTCTCTCTGCGTATGTCCTGTAGTCCAGCAGGGGGAGTCCTGGTCCTCCAACATCACTGCTCAGGTCCATCATCTCTGTCATCAGGTCTGCACTCAGAGGAAAAGAGGACGATGATGTTGGTCTGCACTTAAAGATTCTGGGTACATCCCAAGTCACTTATATATGCATCTGCCTTTCCTTCATTTTTTCCTTGTGTTTTAGTCCTGTTCATGTAAAATGTGAAGAAAAAACAAGGAAAACATCTGAAGTGTCCAGTTATCAAGTAATATCTGATAAGGGGTGTGTCAGTCCACAAATGACTACAATGCTCCTGTGTATAGCAGATATAAGAATCTTGGGTTGTCTTCAGTCCTTGACCAACCGGAACAACTTGCGGATCGAGCGAGGATCAAGGACTGAGGAACGACCATATAAGAGCTTGGGATGTGTGAAAGACTGCTCCTGATGGCCAGGCTAAGGTGTGTGAATGGTTGAAATTGTAAAGGGCTGTAAAGTGTTGTATAACTGCATCAATTTGCCAGCTTTTTTTGTTGATGATTTTTTTCTAAACTGGAAGTACAAAGAGACAGGATGTTGTTTATACTGTACAGAATGAACAGCCCTGTGAGACAAATTAGTGATTTTAGGCAGTATAAATGCTTTACAGTGAAATTCGAGAACACTTCCCACACTTTTGCCCGCATCATTTTGGACGAGACGATTCCATCTGTAGAGTTTGTTGCATGTTTGTCATAAAAGGTGAATGTACCAGTGAACTCTTTGCGACACTGATCTCCCACGTTGATCTCCAGTGTTTCCAGTTGCAGCAACACCTTCTTATAATCTCTGAGAGCCTGTTTACTCTTCCTCCTACACACAGAAACACAACAGAAGCTCAACACAGTGTTGGTGATTAATAGAGATTTACTGTATATAAATTTACAGTAAATATACAGACATAAATATATCAAATCTTAGCAAGCAGCAGCTTGTCTGTTAGTCACTGATTACAAACTGTGAAATATTTGTTAAAACAATATTCTAAAATCTAGTGGAGATCATGACGTAGAGTATTTCCATCTGAAGAGATGATGCAACCACAAAAACATGGGAGTGTAGGGTTTGAATGTTTCACTCAGAGCTAGAACACAAACATAGAGAAAATACAATGTCAGATAAGGAGGAATACAATGATTTTTACAAAACCTGGAACTAATTAAGAGAAAAAGAAAGTGTAAATTTCTGGTTTAGAAAAACAACCTTTTAAAGTACGATTAAAGGGCCCTAACTTAAATTCACACTAAACCCACTGTTTGAAAGTTAAGGATCTGTACAGTTACTTTACTCTACTTGTGTCAGTCTGGTTGTTCATTTCAAAAGCACATCTTTGTCTAGTGTTTGTATCCATCAGCACATAAAAACAGAAATCACTGTTGGTGACATGAAGACTTCTGTTTCAGTCTTCCTGACCAACACAGATGCTGGAAATCCAGCGATCACATCCAGAATTCAGAAAACTTTAATTGCATGTGTAACTGCTCTACTGAGTTGTAATGTGAAAGGAGTCGAGAGCAGCTGTGTGACAGGATGGTTAGCCATTACTCTCCCTGTGTGTACGTAACTGACACAGACTGAGGACAGACATCGAAACACAGGCGGTGTAGAGGCAGCTAACATAGGTGGACGATTGGTCATATTTGGAATTCGTGAAGGTGGTGAGGTCAAGGAATAAACTGATCAAATTAACTGAAACTTGAAGACAGGTGGTGGCAGGCAGACAGGTACCTACCTGTACATGAGGATGACAACCAGCACTGATAGGATGATGATAGCTGCTCCTGCCCCCAAGCCAATCTGGGCAGCCAATGGGACAGGAGATAGCAGAGAGTTACTGTCATACTGAACCAATCCCAGGTCCACCTGCAGGTTTCCCATGAACACCTGGGACACATGGAGGAGTCATTTTCAAAACAGACCTCTGAACTGGAGTGAGGAGACTCATGCTGGACCTAAAATCAAGGGCTACTTATTTACATTTGTTTGTTCCCAGAGCTTTGGACAATAACCCATGGCCCCTTCTGAGTCTTTATTAGTTTAACATGTCTAAACCTGGTCAAACATATTCTATGTTTATCTCTACGTAGGTGTATGTCAGATGTTTACAGGCTCGTTCAAGATGCACTGTGCCTGGTCAGTGGGCGAGAACAGGCGGCAGTGACAAAAATCCGCAGTCAAGATGGACAGCAGCCTTCAGCCTATACAGGAAGTCACAGAAACTGGCATCCTGTTAGATTTGATCCTAATTTAATAAACTGTCATCAAACCAAACAGTTCAGCTTCTCCTCAGGGTCCAAACAGCTGCTGGTTTAATGACGTCCCTCTGTACAACAGGGAGAGTGAGAACATGCCGCCCTGTGTTGGTCTCCATACTGTTACTCACACATCCATGCAAAAATCTGTCATCTGGGTCATAGTATACTGAAAAAACTTAGAAGGCATCTGGATGTAGTTTTAAGTAAAAAATGGCTTCATCGGTTCCGTTCAATTGGCGTTGAGCCGGGGATGTTTAGCACCATCGGTGGTGTTTCAGTCCTTTGATGCCCAATAATGTCCCTTAACGACTGAGTTGTTATAGCCCAGTATCGGTGAGAGTCGTTACCTGTCTTTGGATCCTCCCCTGTCGACCGACACCTATTGTCCTGGTGGGCATGTTTGGGCAGAGATCTCAAAACAGGATTGTAGATGGAAGACAAGTTGTGTCTTAGTCCACCACCCCTATTTAGTGAGGGGTGTTCTATTTTTACAAAAATCGCTTCCTTAACTCCTCTCTCAAACCAGCAATGTTCTCTGGAGAGGATCTGGACTTCACTGTCCTCAAAAGAATGTCCTTTGTCCTTCAGGTGGAGGTGGACTGCTGACTCTGGTCCACTGGAGTTGGCCCTCCTGTGTTGGGCCATGCGTTTGTAAAGTGTCTGTTTAGTTTCACCAATGTACAAGTCGTTACACTCCTGACTACACTTAATTGCATACACCACATCACTCTGTTTATGTCTGGGTGTTTTGTCTTTCGGGTAGACTAGTCTCTGCCGCATTATTGACTAAGGAGGTCCAGCTTCTTCTGAGAGACCATAATGCAGCCTACATTTCTGGCAACAAAGATCTGTACAGCACTGCCAGACATAATCTCAAGAGAGGCATAAGATCAGCTAAAGCTTCATACAAGGAGAAGACTGAGGATCACTTCAACTCCAGGATCTCGGCACGTATGTGGCAGGACATCCAGCACTTAACCAACTGTAGGGGCAGCAGAGATCCACTGACAGCAAACAGGGCCTCGCTGGTCGAGGAACTGAATTGCTTCTTTGCCTGATTTGAGAGAGGACTGGACAACATAACTTCATCCCAGTTGGACTCTGCTGACCACTCACCTACCCTCCAGACACAAATCCTGAGAACTGTTAATGCCAAGGAGGCGGCAGGTCCAGATGAGATCCCAGGCAGGGTACTCAGGGACTGCGCTCATCAGTTTGTAGAGGTTTTCACAGACGATTTTACCCCCTCCCTGGCACATACTACTGCGCCAGCCTGCCTGCCTGAAAACCACTATCATCATCCTGGTGCCCAGGCAGACCAACACCAGCTCCCCGAATGACTACAGATCAGTTGCACTCACACCCATCATAACCAAGTGCCTTGAAAGACTTGTCCTGTTTATGTCTGGGTGTTTTGTCCTTTGGGTGGACCAGTATCTGCCGCAAGGTGTTCCCTGGTTTAAAGTTAGCTGGGATATTGTGGTTGAGAAAGATCCTTTTTAACTTCTCTGATAAACCAGCTACATAAGGGATGACAGTCAAGAAGTCAAGAATCTTTATTGTCATTATGCATAGCACAATTAATTTTTTTCCGGCAGCTCTCGGCTTAAAAGACACATTATTTACATAACACAAAATTGCATAAGTCAATATAAAATAATGAACAAATAAAAAGGGATGTGTGTGTCTGCAGAGGTCCAGTGCTCTGTGTCTGTCCATAGGGGGGAGGTTGTGTGTGTGACTGGGGGTTAAGGGAGTGATTGATTACATAGCTCTGGGGAAGAAGCTGTGTCTCAGTCTGTTTGTTTTAGTCTTTATATTCCTGTACCCTTTCCTGGAGGGAAGAGGCACAAACAGACTGTTACCTGGGTGGGTGGGGTCTGCAGCAATCCGTCCGGCCCTCCTCTGGATCCGGTCAGTGTATAGTGAGTCCAGATCCAGGAGAGGACTCCCTACGATACCCTGAGCTGTTCTCACCACCCGGGTCAAATCCTTTCTGTCCTGTGCAGTGCAGCTCCTGTACCACACTGTCACACTGAGACAGAGGATGCTCTCTACTGTCACTCTGTAGAAGTTTGCAAGCAGCTGAGAAGAGAGACCAGCGCGTTTTGGTTTCCTGAGGAAGCAAAGCCTTTGCTGGGCTTTCTTCACCAGGTAGGATGTGTTCAGAGATCAGGTCAGGTCAGATGTGATGTGGATGCCCAGGAACTTGATGTTATCCACTTGCTCCACCACCTCCTTGTGTATGAGAAGAGGAGCATACATTGTCTTCCTGGACCTCCTATAATCCACAATGACTTCCTTAGTCTTGTTGGTGTTCAGGACAAGATTGTTATCTGAACACCACCTTGTCAGGTGCTGGATCTCCTCTCTGTAGTGAGTCTCATCATTGTCTGAGATGAGACCCACTACGGTGGTGTCGTCTGTGAACTTCACTACTGTGTTTGTGGGGTGAATGGCATCACAATCATGGGTAAACAGAGTGAAGAGAACTGGGCTGAGCACAGTTAACCATCCCCTCTTGTTTCTGGTTTCTCCCTGTTGGTGTTGGACCTTTTAGTTGCTTTGGTGAAGGCCCACTTGGGGTATCCACAAGCCTTAAGGGATGTGTAGTTTCTCCTTCTTGGCCCCTTCTGCAGTTGTGGACAGTTACTCACATACTTGTCTGAACGTATATCTGAGCCACGTTTCTCTTACGAAGCATCATCAGATCAGTTTGCTGCTGTATCTGAGCTGACCAGGCTCGTTTGATATGAAACTGCATCAATACATTCACAGCTGTCGTTGATCTGTCAGATATTTAGTCTGCGTCACCTCTGTACAGATCAGAACCATCACATCCCACTCACAAATGGTTTTTGTGTCTCTTAATCCTTCAGGAATTAAATCAGTTCATGTTGCAGAACAGGACTCTCACAGTCTGTGAGAGTCCTGTTCTGCAACATGCTGTTTAAATCTACTTTATAGCTTGATTAGTGTCTGGGTTGTGTTATCAGGGAGTCCCTTTTCAAATATATATTCTGCTGTATAGACTTAGCTCATTCAGACAACTCTGTATGCTCATGCTGACTTGTCTCCTTGCTGCAAGTAAAGAATACTGTTATAACCATTCCAGTGACTTCGTTGCTCTGTTTGGAAAGTCTTTTGACAGCCTCTAAATCATAAATCCTGTTAAGTCACAATTTTTACCAATATTCAGTACACCATCTCTCAACTAGTCATAAAATATCACACAGCACGAGTGAATCAGTTCAATTAATTCAAACTTCACACTGAAGCTCAACAAAGTCATTCACATTCTTCGAACAGTTCAGAACGTTTTAAATTCAACAAAGATATAGTGAGGAACAGAAGTATTTGAACACCCTGCCATTTTGCAAGTTCTCCCACTTAGAAATCATGGAGGGGTCTGAAATTCACATTGTAGGTGCATTCCTACTCTGAGAGACAGAATTAAAAAAAAAAAATCAGGAAATCACATTGTATGATTTTTAAAGAATTTATTTGTCTTGCACTGCTGAACATAAGTATTTGAACACCTGAAAAAATCAGTGTTAATATTTGGTACAGAAACCTTTGTTTGCAATTACAGAGGTCAAACGTTTCCTGTAGTTCTTGACCAGGTTTGCACACACTGCAACAGGGATTTTGGCCCACTCCTCCACACAGATCGCCTCTAGATTTGTCAGGTCTCGGGGCTGTCGCTGAACAACACAGAGTTTAAGCTCCCTCCAAAAATGTTTTGTTGGATTGAGGTCTGGAGACTGGCTAAGGCAACCCAGGAACCTT
>NW_018128018.1:862857-872279 GCF_001952655.1 Monopterus albus | reverse complement strand
TCTCCAGACCTCAATCCAATAGAACATCATTGGAGGGAGCTTAAACTCCGTGTTACTCAGCGACAGCCCCGAAACCTGACAGATCTAGAGGAGATCTGTGTGGAGGAGTGGGCCAAAATCCCTGTTGCAGTGTGTGCAAATCTGGTCAAGAACTACAGGAAACGTTTGACCTCTGTAATTGCAAACAAAGGTTTCTGTACCAAATATTAACACTGATTTTCTCAGGTGTTCAAATACTTATGTTCAGCAGTGCAAAACAAATAAATTCTTTAAAAATCATACAATGTGATTTCCTGAATTTTTTTTTTAATTCTGTCTCTCAGAGTGGGAATGGACCTACAATGTGAATTTCAGACCCCTCCATGATTTCTAAGTGGGAGAACTTGCAAAATGGCAGGGTGTTCAAATGTTTCTGTTCCTCACTGTAATTCCCCTCTCTACGTTTGTTGTAGCAGCCAGTCACAAAGGTGAACACACAATCGGGCCAAATCTTCAGCAGAGAGAGTGGCTTGTCCCAAACTAACTTCGGGATCCATGCGGACTCTGGAGAACCAGGTATCACATGGACTGACCTAACCCTAGACTCAGCAGGACCCACTGTACTTGTTCCCTGCTGGGAGTCGCCTGTGATGCAGCTGAGCCACGCCGAGTTACAGGAAGACTGCATCACTGGGACTAGGTAGACCTAAACCCTCTGCACTAAACCTAACTAATGGCATGAAAGCAGCAGTAAAGTGTTTATGTGCCACCTTGAGGCTGGGCAGCTCGTTGCTGTCGTCCACACTCCTCGGTTGGATCTCTGGAGGTTCACAATACAGGTGAGTATTGTCCAGAGTTTTCACCTCACACTTCTGATCACCGAGCTGAGCTGTCACTTCATGTCTGGACATCGCTCTGGTCAGGTCCTGCCCCTGAGGGACAAAAACATGACATCAGTGGACTAGTTTATAATGATCAGGGCTTCTGTCAATCAAGAGGCTGTCAGTTTACCTCCACAGCGATCACTCCTCCAGGTTTGAAACGGTACGGAGCATCCGGAGCTTCCCGGTTCAGAGGAAAAAGCTCCGGATTTGGATAATAAGTAAAGCTTTTACCCTGAGACAAAGACAGGTAGAGAGACAGACAGGTTACTGCATCTGACACATGTTGCATGTCTGTTAATGCCTTGTTTCTGTAATGTTAGAGAGAACTGTTGTAAGGCTGGAGAAGTTACTATGTCTGCATTATGCCAATTAAAATATGGGGTTTCTCAGTTACCCACTTTGTTTAGAGAGTGTAATGGGAAAGTTATATCAGCACCCTTTTAGGTGTATTGGCTGTTGCTATGTAGTTATTCTATGCAGTTATTTGTGTGCTTGTGACACTAGACAGTTTACTGTGTCAGCATATACCGCTGTTTACCTCTGTGGAGGAGAAATTCACATTAATTAATGCTGTCGCAGTTCGTTGTGCTGTCCACTTGCGATGTAGCACCAGCAGCAGGAGAAAACCTCTAATTTTTAGCAAGAGACTCTCTGGTTTTATCATTATGAAGTAATTACAGACTATTTGGACTTATGAGGGGTGCCAAGCTAATCTAGAGGTACCCCAGGTTAAACACTAAATGGCTGGAAATGAGCAAAATGAGCAGACACGGGCTCTTTAAGCATTTTGAGGTTGCAGCTGTCCAGCTGTCATGTACCATTACCATGGTTAAAATTGTCTCCATCTTTGTTGCATAGGCTACTGTGGTTACAGGTGTGTATCTGTCCCTGATTCTACAGTGGCTGATTTAGTCCCATACGGACTTAACTCTTGTTCACTTGGTTCAGTCTGAGAGGAGAAGCTACATCATTGGAGAACATTAACACAGTGAGACTTGTTTAGCCGACATCTAGAGGAAGATTTAGATGGTCAATATTCATCCTGGAACTGACTGGTTTCTTTGGACAGCAACTCACAGATATGTGACTGACAGAATGTTAACGTCACATCCACATTCAGAGCACTTCTTGTGCAGTGACCCGACCTGTTCATAAATGTTGGCATGCTGCTGCACTTTCGTTGTTTGTCCCAGCTGTGTTTGTGCCTTTGGATGAGGAGCACTCTAATGCATCTCCGTCAGTGTCTTTGCCTCCCTTCAGCTCTGCAGGCCCCAGTAGAGCATTTAGTTGTTGTCCTACTCAGTTTCCATGTCTCTTACAAACTAGATCCTGTCATTTTACTGGGGTTAAAACATTGTGCAGAACATGGGGTGGAACGGTTCAGTTTTCGGTTCGGTATAGTTTAGGTAAAGGAGTGGGAGGGTATTGCTAGTTTCAACATCCCTTTCATTTCTTTGGAAGAAAAGTTAAATGCTTGCCTTAAAATTTTGGTAAGACCATAAGGAACACTTCTTCAGTTCAATCACCCCCCTAACACCTATTGTCAAATTATTAAAAGAATAGGTTTTCTAATTAGTGCAAACACAATGCAGCTTTGTTATTTTTATATAAAAATGGCCACATATGCTAAAGTGCAGCGTGCACCAAACACACACTGTTTCATAACAACACTGCTCAGCTCATTGTTTTTATGTTCTTTTGCAAGATGATGAAGTTTGTTCACATTCTCGGGTGCAAGACGAGCTCTGCTAGAGAAAATTCTCTCACTCAATTCATGTGTACCTGGAACAGCAAGGTACATCTGTGGTGGTCTTACCCTTTATCAAATGTGTCAGCTGACAATAAGCACATAACAGGTGCATCACCCCTTTAGTGAGGTGTAATCTCCAGACACAGATGTTTAAATCACTCAAATCCTGTTATTTTCTGTTGCAAACCTTTTACTGGTATCTGTTGTGTGTATTCAGGCTCCTGATGAAAATGAGCATTTTGGGTTCACTGTACCCTCGCTGTAGTGAGCTGGAGGAAATCACCACAATTGGGCTAATAAATTCATATGTAAAAATGTGCTGATCCTTTCCATGAGCCTCGATGAAACTATTTTTGTCCAATACATTTCGGTTTTTGGTCAGCTTGTAGAAGACTGCTTGTCTGGCTGGCAGACAGACAGCTGTTCTCATAACCTGACCCGCTCATGCCTTGCTTTCAGTGTGAATTCCCAGTAAATCCGTAGAAAACTGAAACCATGAGGCGGATCCTCTAACTCTATTTTGTCTTGTCCACTTGCTATTTTCAAGACTGAAAGCTGCACTCAACACTTCATCTGTGCCTAACAAATATCACTAGGTAACTGGTGCGAGGCTTTCCCCCCTAATAACTTTAGATGTTTTCTGCATATGGCTCAACCTATTTCAAGTGAACTCAACAATACATACTGCACATGGCCAAACCATGACTTGTGAACTGCACAAGTTGGATTTTTTACTTGACCCACTCCACCAGTATCCATGACTTAAATTTCCACCTCCCCCTGATGCTCATCCTGTCTGAATGGAGCTTTAGATTCAGATAAAATCATTTTCTAACACCATGTCACTGACAGACGGTCAGACAGGCACCTTGATGCTCTCATAGTGGACTCTGACGTTGTCCAGCTGAAACCATACGCCCTTCACTTTGACCTCTGGGGACACTGTGGGGGTCGGACAGGTCATTTGAGAGGATGACAGGCCAGCGCAGCGCTCTGACATCTGAGACAGACAGATGAAGAGAGAGACAGGTTCAATTAAAATCACTGTTACTCACTGAGATCCATCTCTGATCTGCCAGTTGATCTCACCGTAGTCATAGTGCTGTTGAAGACCAGCTGCTGCTTGGCAGTGAGGAGAGCCAATCGTCTGCGCCGTTTCACTCTCTGAAGTTCAATTGGCTCCACCCACACTGATATGATTGGCTGCTGCACCACATCCAAGTTCCTGCCTGTAACCGTGATGACACGCCCACCACTGGAGAGAGGAAACCATCACCATGTTAGGACACTGTATTAGTTTAAATAAATGATTATTGAGTAGTTCTTTTTTTTTTAATTCTTACGCATAGAAGCTCTCAGCAGGTGTGACGTCGGTGATGATGGGGTCATCGAGGTAATGGAAGGCAACACTGGGAACAGTCCGCTCTGCTTTACCAAACAAAATCCGAACTGGTACTCTCCCAGTCTGATTACTAGAACCAGTCTGACACACCAACTGGGTGTCATTGACCTCCTCCACACTAACAGGAGAGGGGGTTTCAAAGAGACAAGGAAAGGAGGAGACAGAGAGAAGAGGAGAGGTCAGTGAAATTTGTTTTGTTTCCAACAGGTAGCGCTGGAAATTCATGAATCAAATACAGTTCAAAGGTTATAGCAGCAGTAGTACTATAGTACTGCAGTACTCACGTGTAGCAGGGCTGGGGGCCCAGGAAGGCGCTCAGGTCGGACGGTTGCCCGGTTAGCAAGTGTCGTCCCCTGATGGTCAGTCTAGTTCCTCCAGAGACTGGACCTTTCTCAGGAACCAGATCCAGGAGCTGAGGGTCCTGAACACAAGAACACACTGGGTCAGATTAAACACAACTGACTGGTTAAAGATGTTTACATACTGAACACATTCAAAAGAGCTTGTGGCTGAAACCTGAGCAAATATTTCCTTCACTGGAAACAGGACTCCTATCTTATCACCAGCTTACTGTGGTGGGGTTCTACATGTCCCATTGTCTCTGTTGTTGGGGCCTTCCAAGACAAACTGGTCCCAGATGAGGCGCCAGACTAAACCAATTCTAAACAGCTCTTTGTGGTGCAGCAGCCGCACACAGAGGCCATGCCCAGAATCTATGAACTGGCTTTATGATGCAATCACCAGGTGGACTGGTACAGAGTCAGCGGTAATGTAAACTCAGACTGTGGTGGACTATGGACTAGCTTCTGTTCACAACAGAATTGAGTCGTCCATTGACATATTCCACACATGGAGTAGAAAACATGACACTGACCCCCGGCAGCTTCATTTGATGTATTTGACTCAACAACACGGAAAAGTTGAAACTAAAGTGTAACCAGAACGGAAATAAGCAGCACACAATATGTTTTGTGTTGCTCATATACCACTGGCACACTCACATGTCAGATGTCTACACAAGTCTGTGCAGACTCTCGCATGAACTGCAGGACCCTCATCATCCTCACCTGATAGGTGAAGATCTGTGCCGACCTCCCAGGTGGAGTTGTTCCCACAGTAACCAGGACAGGCCCCTCCCTCCGCTCCCAACTGGGCTGCAGCTCACACACAACCCTACGACACACACACACAACAACACTGTGTTACCCAGTGTGTTTTGTGTTACTCTGTGTGTAGGCTACTTGTATAGTTGAGGTTAGAATAGAATAGAATGCCTTTTTGTCACTGCATGTAACATATGACAGAATTTGGTGTCTACCAACTGTCTGCCATTCACTCCTCCATTCACACCCGCACACCCACAAATACACACACATAAAAACAGCAGATTAAAATATGTAAAAATTCATTCATCAGATTTGAAGTGTCTCATGTGTGTTATCGCACAACAGTATGACATTGCACATTTGTTTAAGATTGTTGTGGTGGCAGTGGAGCGGTGGGAAATAGGTGTGAGTTCAGTTGACTGATGACCGCTGGGCAAAAGCTGTTCCTGAGTCTGACATACGGCTCTTTAGGGCTCTGTCCCGGTGCCAAGAAGTGGTGAAAGGGTGAGTATAGTCATTGATGACAGGCTCTGCTGTGGCAGTGAGGCCTGTAGGGGTTCGCGGGGGGGCCAGTGGAAGTCCCACACCGGGCTGTAATACAGTATGTTAAAATGCTTTCTACTGAGTAGTGGTAGTAAGACTTAAGCAGCTCTGCAGAGAGATGGGCCTACTTCAGGATTCAGAGGAAGTAATGTCTCTGTTGAGCTTTTTTAACAAGAGCAGCAGAGTTAACAGTCCATTTGAGGTCTTCACTAATGTGGATGCCCAGGAACCTAAAGCTGGAGACCCTCTCCACCTCCTCTCACCCTATTTTCAGCACCAGGAACCCCTCTTGGTGTTATCTAAAGTCTATAATAAGCTCCTTTGCCTTTTTGATGTTCAGTGACAGGTTGTTATCTGCACACCAGACAGACAGTCTGCACACTTCATCTCTGTAGGCAGTCTCATTGCCATTTGAGATAAGCCCCACCACTGTTGTATTGTCTGCAATTGTAATTATTGTATTTGTGGGATGAACTGGTGTGCAGTCATATGTGTAGAGGGAGTAGAGAGGGGGACTCAGCACACATCCCTGTGGTGCTCCAGTGCTGAGGGTCAAGGGCGTAGCAATGCGAGTGCCCAGTCTCGCACTCTGTGAACGATCACTGAGAAAGTACTTGATCCACAGACACAGTTGGTTGCTGAGAACCAGGTCCAGCATTTTTGTGACTAGCCCGCTGGGGACAGTGGTGTTAAAAGCAGACAAAACACATCCTTACATATGTCCCCTTCTGCCCCAGGTGGTTTAGTGCAGTGTGGAGAGCAGTGTTTATGGCATCCTATGTGGATCGGTTTGCTCTACATGCATACTGATGTGGGTCTGAAGTAGGGGAGAATGGATTTGATATGTCACAGGACAAGTCTTTCAAGGCACTTGGCTATGTAGGACTATGGTTCTTGTTACCATTGCTAACTCTGAGAGACGAGACAGTCCAAGTAACTTCAAAACAGTGCTGATTTATTCAAAGGATCACAGGTAAAATTAACATTACACACTCAGGTATCTTGCACCTCCAAACTGCTCACAGGCAGATGTAAGATGAAAGACCCTGAACCCACCAGGCCTATACATTATATCCCCTCGGTTGGGCTAGCCCCATACTACACAGAAATGTCAACCGAGACGTCTCTGTTACCAGCTTTGCAGCTGGCCATAGCAGTAGTCAAAACATGAAGCAAATCAATGTGTGTGTGTGTCTGTTGATTAAGTGGTGTGTAACTAAAAACATTCTCACACGACCTCTAGTACATGTCGTGACTTAAACATAAGAACATATTATGGCTAAGGCTACAGTTATACACGTCATAATAATAATATTAAACATCCTGTCTGCTGACAGTCATCAACTTTTCTCTCTAGTTATCCTTGACCAGATGTACCCTGTAGAAACTCATAAGCATGACTAAGCATTTAACAGTCTAACTAGACATCCTATCTCCACTAAACATTTCTAATACATAAAGTATCTATCCAGTTTCTATCTGACTAAAAATACCTAACAGCTATGATAGGTGTGAGTGCAACTGATCTGTAGGCATTCAGGGAGCTGGTGTTGGTCTGCCTGGGCACCGGGATGATGATAGTGGTTTTCAGGCAGGCTGGCGCAGTAGTATGTGCCAGGGAGAGGTTAAAATCGTCTGTGAAAACCTCTACAAACTGATGAGCACAGTCCCTGAGTACCCTGCCTGGGATCTCATCTGGACCTGCCGCCTCCTTGGCATTAACAGTTCTCAGGATTTGTGTCTGGAGGGTAGGTGAGTGGTCAGCAGAGTCCAACTGGGATGAAGTTATGTTGTCCAGTCCTCTCTCAAATCAGGCAAAGAAGCAATTCAGTTCCTCGACCAGCGAGGCCCTGTTTGCTGTCAGTGGATCTCTGCTGCCCCTACAGTTGGTTAAGTGCTGGATGTCCTGCCACATGCGTGCCGAGACCCTGGAATTGAAGTGATCCTCAGTCTTCTCCTTGTATGAAGCTTTAGCTGATCTTATGCCTCTCTTGAGGTTATGTCTGGCAGTGCTGTACAGATCTTTGTTGCCAGAAATGTAGGCTGCATTATGGTCTCTCAGAAGAAGCTGGACCTCCTTAGTCAATAATGCGGCAGAGACTAGTCTACCCGAAAGACAAAACACCCAGACATAAACAGAGTGATGTGGTGTATGCAATTAAGTGTAGTCGACTTGTACATTGGTGAAACTAAGCAGCCGCTTCACAAACACATGGCCCAACACAGGAGGGCCAACTCCAGTGGACCAGAGTCAGCAGTCCACCTCCACCTGAAGGACAAAGGACATTCTTTTGAGGACAGTGAAGTCCAGATCCTCTCCAGAGAACATCGCTGGTTTGAGAGAGGAGTTAAGGAAGCTATTTTTGTAAAAATAGAACACCCCTCACTAAGTAGCGGTGGTGGACTAAGACACAACTTGTCTTCCATCTACAATCCTGTTTTGAGATCTCTGCCCAAACATGCCCACCAGGACAATAGGCGTCGGTTGACAGGGGAGGATCCAAAGACAGGTAACGACTCTCACCGATACTGGGCTGCAACGACTCAGTCGTTAAGGGACATTGTTGGCCTTCAAAGGACTGAAACCACACCGAGGGGGGATAAATATCTCCGGTTCAACACCAGTCAGTCAGAACTGATGAAGCCTCTTGGATGAGAGGTGAAACGTCTTCGATCTAGAAATCTAAGTCCAGTTGATTTTTTCTAAGGTTTTTTCAGTTTACTATAACCTGGATGACTGAGAATCTGCACAGAGATTAGTCAATCATGGTTTCCTGTTTGGGAATACATGGATGCACTTGTTGATGGTGACACTCTCTATGCGGCATCTGATGTAGAAGAGTACAGTTGATGTGCACTCTTCTAGTTCCTGAGTGGAAAACAGATTCCACTCAGTGCATTGAAAGCAGTCCTGCAGTTGTAAGGATGCTCCCTCTGGCCAGGTTTTAATTGTTCTAATAGTGGGCTGCTGTTTCTTGGTGATGGAGAAGTAAGCTAGGGATAGAAAAAGTGACAAGTGATCAGACTTGCCAAGGTGAGAGAGGGGAGAGGCTCTATAGCCTTTGGGAATGTTAGAATAAACAGTCCAGTGTGTTTTCCCTCTGGTTTAGCATTTGACATGTTTTTCAAACCATGGAAGCACAGTCCTCAGGTTGACATGATTTAAATCACCAGCCACAATAAAGACATCATCTGTTGCTTGTTTATTTCCATTAGCATGTAGCTGAGTGCTATGTTAATGTCCAGTGGTAAAAATATGGCTGTAACAACAACAGACATCTCCTGTGGCAGACAGAAGGGCCTGCACTTAACTGCCACCAAGCAATGCTTACCACAAAAATGGCAGTGTTCGTGCACCTGTTATTGTTCGTGCACAGTCCACCCTGGTGGCTCTTACCAGAGTCCTTGTCTATGTCACTGGGATGGGCAGAGCAGCCCACTAGCTGGACAGCTGTGTCCTGGGTGTAACTAAGTCTCATTGATGATCATCATGTAAGATTTGAGTCTTATAGACTCTAGTTACTTTATCAGCTTTAGTTACTTCTCATACCTGTAGTTCCTTTTAGTTACCTTTCATAACTTTATCTTACTTCTTTATGCATATTACAGCTGTATTGATGATTGTCCAGAACTACTGAGCTTTGGTTATTTTAATGCATTTGTTTCCCTTGCTTATATATCCTACAGCTGTAATGAAGCAGAATCTGCTTACTTTGAATGCTGTAACTTCTGTGTAGAGACTAGATGTCTGCATCTCT
>NW_018128018.1:860058-861922 GCF_001952655.1 Monopterus albus | reverse complement strand
GGCTTGCTTATCGGGTGACGTCACGGTTCGACAGCCCAGAAATGATTAATATTGTATAGCAATGCTTGGTTCGGGGGCTTTTCTGCTTCCTGGCTGCTTGGGCAGCCTGGGGGTGGAAGATCTCTGGACTTGAAGTGTTAATTCTTGCCTGTGCCTCTTTGAATAAACCAGCACGGATATATTTTTTTATATAATCAAGTGGTCTGAGTCGTCCCTCTGAGCTCCTGGTTTGAAAGAACCGGACGAGGCTTTATAATAGAATAGAGCCTTTACAACAAAAGAATTGGGTTAATTTCTGACAAAAAGAGGTTAGATTCTAACAATCACACAAATTTCTTGGATGGTTGAACATTGTTAGGTTATTTCCTAGTTAGATAGATATTCAGAGATTTGTTGTCTAGAAATGTTAGTGCAGACAGGTTGACTAGCTCAGGCTGTTAACTGTTCAGCCTGCAGTGCAGACTGCAGGCACGTCAAGGTTACAGGAAAAGAGCTGTTAGGGTCAACTGTAATGCTAGTCTTAATATTTGTCTTAATGTGTAAGGTTATGTCCAATTGTTTTAGATACACACCACGAAAACAACAGTCACACACCTTGACTTTTCCTCATGTTTTGGCTAAACGTTATAGCAGCTGCAAGGCTTGCTTATCGGGTGACGTCACGGTTTGACAGCCCAGAAAGGATTAATATTGTATAGCAATGCTTGGGTCGGGGTTTCTTGAGCCTTTCTGCTGCCTGCGCGCAGGTAGAGGGGTGAGAGAGATTTGGACGTGTAATGTGAATTTTACCTGTGATCCTCTGAATAAACCAGCACGGTTATTTTTTATAAAATCTAAAGCAGTCTACTTCGTCTCATTGAGAGTTCCTGGTTTGAAAGAACCGGAAGAAGCTACAGAGAAATAATAGCTTATAACATGATGATAAAGTCTTAGCTCATCCATTTGTTATTAAGAGACCTTGCGTTGGAGACAAAAAGACTAGGGAGCAGTGGTCTGTGAAGATTCCTCCTTCACCACGCTAGCACACCAGCCCTACATCCTCATTTTTCTCCCTGTCCAATGTCTGCTGCCAGGTATGGTAATCCACGGGGACCCTGGTGCTCTGGTGATCTCCACTGGCATCCCGTGGATCTGCTGAAAAGCACCTGAGATAACCTGTTGTGGAATTGCCCCGATGTAAATTAGAGATTCACGGGTGTAATGTGTTAGGTATTTTCTTAGTTGGGTAGATATTTAGAGATTTGTTGTCTAGAAATGTGTAGGGTAGACAGAATGTCTAGCTCAGGCTGGTAAATGCTTAGTTCATTGTCATGAGCTTGCTGCAGGCTGCATGTGGGCCCCAAGGTCAACTAGATTGAAGAGTCTGCAGGCAGGATGAATATTGCTATTATTATTGCTATGCTCAGCCGTAATCTTAATCATAATATCTTCCGAGGCTTACTGTTCGGACATGTCCCTGAATGTCCTGTATGTTTTTAGATACACACCACATAATCAACATTCACACACATTATTTTCTTCATGTTTTGACTACTGCTCTGGTCAGCTGCCAAGCTGGCATATCAGGTGACGTCACAGTTTGACGTGGCCTGTGTAGGATGGGGCTAGCCCAACGAAGTGATTAAATTGTATAGGCTATTAGGTTCGGGGTCTTTTCATCTTCCGGGCTGCCTGCGCGCAGTTTTGGGGGTGGAAGATGCCTGGACGTGTAATGTTAATTCTTGCCTGTGACCCTTTGAATAAACCAGCACGGTTATATTTTTTTATATACTCAAGTGGTCCGCTTCATCTCTCTGAGTTCCTGGTTGAAAGAACCGGACGTGGCTTTATAATAGAATAGAGCCTATAAATGAAATGATGTACA
>NW_018128018.1:846338-859370 GCF_001952655.1 Monopterus albus | reverse complement strand
CCCTCTGGCGGCACAGCAGCGCCGGTGACACCCACAGGCTTGTCAGCAAAGCTCAGTGTGAAAATCGTTCAGGTAGCAGCTTCTGCTGATCTTCACTGCTTCTGGTTAAAATAACCAGCGGAGTTGTACCAGCTGTCCCTAACTAATGTCAACTCTATGTCTACGTACGATAGGAATGTAACATGTTCTAGAGGACGGTGTGTACACAAATGGTCATGAAGATCTGTCGTCTATCATCTTTTACATTACAAAAGAACAACCCCTGCACTTTTACTGGTGTTTTGTTTTGTTACTTTAACCCAAAGTGCTGCCAGATGGGCAAAGGAGTACTTTTAGCTGACCCCCCTGGCCCCGAAGCCAGCGTCCATTGCGATGTTTTACTGTAGACATTGTCCAATGCCAATTCAACAAACATTACCCATCTCTATTCGAGTGACACCTTTGTTAACATTGCTTCATCCATAACTATCACTATTGTGTTACCTGGTGTGGGTTGCAGGTGAAGGTATGTGTGTTGTCGAGTCTTTTATCTACAGCAGCTGTTAGATTAAACTGGACTCCTTCAACTTCTACAACACACTCGTACTGAGCTTCATCCTGCAGAGACAGAAGGCTGCGTTAAAAGACCATGATTACAAAGGTTAGTTCAGTATTTACAATGACAACAACTAAATTGAATGGAAAAACCAAACATACAGACAGTATATAATTTCTACATGTACATCAGACTTTGAAAGGACAAAGTCCACTTATATAGTTTCTGTTGAACAGTCTGACCTCCCAAAACAATGGGGCATTAGTTCACTGCAGATGTCATTACATGCGAATATAATGTGAAACTTGATACTGTTGAAACTGATACATGCCATAGAGAACAAGTGCAGCCTTGTGTATTCTTAATCATTGTCACCAAACCTGAGCCATAGTTTACATGTGAAAATACTTCCAGAGTATTTTAGTATTAGAGTATATATTCCAGAATGCCCTTCCACTGTTGTACTGACAAGATGACTCAGCATTCTGACTGCCATGTTTATGAACAATGACACAAGGACATGTCATTCTGATGCACTATGTTCACTGATGTAATTATTTACCTTTGAGAGAGAAACTGAGAATTCTGAGCAAATGGCACACTTTTGCAGGTAATCCACTGTGGGGTGCTGTTTGGAGAAATGCCCTGACTGTTTTGCAAATATCATGGGGGATTTGAGAAATGTACTAAAGCAACTGAAAAAAACTATAAATCTCATCGTGCTTGATCTTGTACCAGACTCTGAGCAAACACTTAAAGTAATGATGATGGACAGAAGCTGCTCTCACAGTGTAGACGTTCAGGTTGCGTCCCCGTAAAATCACAGTAGTGCTCAGGCCCATCGGCACCAAGGCAGAACTCTGCAGGGCGAAGACCAGAGGACAGGAAATGGGACCAGAAGAGTCCTACAGAGAGACAGGGGACAGGGTGAGACAGGAAGACAGACAGATTGACAGGCAGACAGGTGGACAGACAGATAGACCAACAGACTATCTCACTCTGTGGTTGAGGATGATGTGCTGGTTGGGACAGCTGTGGTTGTGAGTGCAGAGCTGGTCCAGAGGACACCAGTTACACCTCCACACACTGCTGACACACGCCAGACACCTGAAACACACACGCCATCATCATCACTGATCATTATATTATATTATTGTACTGTGTGTCTTATTGTGTCTTACTGGGAGCTCTGGTTCAGTCGGCTCACGGCTCCACAGTCATAGAAGGTCATGTTACCGGTGGTGATGATCACATGACCAAACAGCAGTGACACGGGCAAGATCATGTGATCTGGAACAGAGTCACACAAACTGAAAATCGTTTTTCCTCATTACTAGATCCATGAACAAATACTGGTCTCAAAGATGGCACCCGTTCACTTAAATGAAAACTGCTCACCAGGTGCATGAACCAAATAAGGCTTCTGGCCTCAGGATTTTGCAGCTCACTGCACATGCTCAGTAGTGTTTTCTGCTTGCTCTTCAACTTTACATTATGGTGGTATCCCAAAAATAAAACAAATTTTTCTAGGCTCTGAGGATGTTTTACAAACATAAAACCTCATCTATAGGGAAATTATGTCTTTGCCACATGGGATCTTTAGTTGCAGTAGTACAAGTGACCATTCGGGGTGTAAGCAAATATTGACACACTTGTGTATCGCGATATTACACTTTACAATACAATACTGATTCCCCAAAACAGTCTTGATTTTTAATTAATAGTTCACATGCCAAGTAGTGCTACATTGTTGGATGTTCCAGGGACTGTGACAAAAGCAAATGCAGATCCCTATTCTGACTGCATGAAAAAGTAAACTTTTTTTTTTACAGGAGATTTTATGCATATGCATGTTGCTTACTTTATGACAATTTTTCTAAAATTAGATTTAAAAGAAATCACAATATATCACCTTGTTTACAGTATTGCAATATATCATATCATAAACCCTGTATCATGAGATGTATAGTTTCACCAGATTCTTGTCAATATACAGCACTGATGACCGCTGAGGCTGATAGAGCACTGTAGCAGCTCTGTTAAAACATCCATGGTCCAAACAAACAAACCGCCATCTACTCACCACTTCCTGTTGGCATGGGTGGGAGGAGCTCCGGCGCAGGTGACTGACAGGTGATGCTGCTTCCTATGATGGTGGCAGGCTGAGGCGGGAGCAAACCGAAAACGCAGGACAGAGCCTCAACTTCAGTGAGGGCAGGAAGCTGGACAACTGACAGTATTACCTTGGAAAACAGACACAGGATCACCTGATCAGACAAACACCAGACACTGAGGTGATGCTCAGGGTCGCTGTTGTGTTGGGCCAGCGATGAGCTGTTGTACTGCCTCTGTTTCCAGGAACTTGAAAATAAAATAATCCAATTCTGTTTTATGTGTATAGCGCCAAATCACAACAAAAATCATCTCAAGGCACTTTACTTAGTAAGGTCTAGAGTCTAGACTTTACAGAGAGTCAAAGTGAAACCGGAACCTCTGGATTGTATTGCAGAAGAACCAAGATCCCATTGAGAGTTCTAATCTGGCTAATAAAAAGTTGTTTTCAATGGTATGCTGAAAGTTTCACTACATATTACTTACACTATAATGATATATTTTTTTAACTTAATAATGTATGTTATTAAATGAATTAAACCTAATAACGTGATATCTATGATTTACTAGGCTTTAATGAACACCATTTCCCAGAAGCCTGAGCCTGAGGTCCTGAGTTGAGAGATGACTGTAACTATTACACATCTTGTTACTGTATGTTTTTTGCAACTAAGAGAGGATGTGATATCAGAAACACACAGTTAACGCTGTGCTACTTGGACTGCCAAAGTCCAGAAGAGTCTAGTAAATAAGTGATGTACTGTATAATATGCGTGCTGCCTATACGGCCGTGCTGCACTCACAGGAACTCTTGTTTCTCCAGTGCTAAAAAAATACATTCTTAATTAACCTTGTTAAAACCACAGAGATTTCAACTGTCTGTGTCTTAGAATATGAAAAAAAATCCAGAGGAACTCCTGCAATGAAAAAAAAAAAAGCCAAATGAGAGATTGCATGAAGCAACTGGAACAGAGGCTAATCGGATATGAGGACAAGACTTCAGCTTTCTATAATATTATAAAAAGATTTTGTATCTCTGTTATCATATTCGGTTCTTTTTGTTTTTGATTTATGGATTTAAGGGTCCTTGAGGGAGTTTCCTGAAATACATTCTCATTGACTTCCTGATCCAAGAACAGTCCAGTCCACTTCTAATACACTCCCAGTTTAAATGCTCTGCTGGTACTCCAGGAAGCAGAGATGGCACAACACTTTGGGCTCATATTACTCCTCCTTTCAGAAGGTCGAGCTGCAACATCCACCACTGCGACAGCTGCAGCTGCTCTGCTGGGCTGCACTGGGTGAAGCTGTGGAGGTGGGTGCTGCTCAGACTCCACCTGTTGCTGTGCATATATTAACTGTAGCTGTCCTGTGAGCCTGTCTTTACTCCTGCTCAGCATTTCTCTGTGGATCGGGGAACACAACATCTACTGTAACAGAGTTTCAGAAAATTCCTGCAATGACCCCTTGCAGGCTCTGTACAAGAAGACACAAGATACTCTCTCTTGTAAAGTGAAGTATCAAATGAAGACATAACTAAATTAATAAAATAGAGCTGATGGAGACTGTGTTGGATTTTTTCCCAGCAGGCTAGGATGAAAAAAGCAGCTGCTGCATGAAATGACCCAAAATCCATTCGATGATTGGGAGAAATGAAGACTAGACTGTTCAATAATAAATAGCAATCATCATCATCATCATCATCATCATCATCATCATCATCATTTGCTGCTTAACAACAGTCTACCTGTGACCGCTCATCTTTGCTCTGATTGGCCGGCTGCAGGCTCTGCACTGCCACACACTGATTGGTTGGTTCAAAGCTCCAGAGCCAATGATTGGGCTGCATGTGACGCTGACACTGATGTTTACGGGAACATCTGAATAGAATAAATGAACAATAAACAACAACAAATGTTTTAAAATGATGATTTAAAGACAGACCAGCAGACAGAGACAGGCAGGCAGACCTACCTTCCCTCCAGGACACACCAGCCACAGTACGGGTCTCTATCGGTGAGACAGGAATGACAGTCTGTCTGTCTCTGACATGATGACACAGGAACCTTTGACAGCTGAGAGACAGACAGGAAGAAACAGGTCCATTTGTTTTATGGTTTAAGAAGAAGAAAAATTTGAATAATAGATGAGGAAAATTAAGTCAGATAAAAATAAAAACAAATCATGGACTGTCTCTCACCCTGCTGTTAGTTAAAACATAAATGTGCTGCTGGCTGTCATCCAATAGGAGGTCAGCGCTCACTGCAGTGCCACTGTCCACTGATACACTGCCATACAGATCACCGGACATATCAGAACGCACCAACACCTGCAACACCATAATACACACACAGGTCAGTTGTTTAAGTCAACAATTAAGAGCTAAACTCTGGATGAACTGAAACTGTTTATCAGGACTGAGCAAGCATTTCTATATAATTTAACATTTCCGTGAACAGAGCTTCATGTTCGCTAACACCACAGAAGAACATCTGTTGTCACAGAAACAAGCTGCCACCAGGTGGTGCTGTCTCTCCTTTGCAGCTCTGTAACCTACTCATCCATCCATTCATTATCTTCCGCTTATCCAGGGTTGGGCTGCAGTGCCAGCAGGTTCAGTAAGGCAGTCCAGACGTCCGTGTCCCTGGTGATGTGTTCCAGCTCCCATGGCAAGATTCCGAGGCATTCCCAGGCCAGATAAGATATATAAGCTCTCCAGCGTGTTCTGGGCCTACATCGGGGTCTCCTACCAGTTGGATGTGCCCAGAAGATGTCCAAAGGGAAGTGCTGTGGAGGTATCCTAATCAGATGCCCAGACCACCTCAACTGGCTCCTTTTGATGTGAAAGAGCATCAGTTCTACTCAGAGTCTCTTCCAGATGTCCGAACTCTGCACCCTATCTCTAAGGGTAAGTAATCTATTCTATCAGTGAAAATGAGCCAAAGAAAGACCAGGGGCACTTCCAAACCCTCATATTCAATCATCCTTTGCTCCTCAACTGACTGGAACAACTTCCAGGTCAAGGACATCCTGAAGCATTTGCTCCTGCTCTGAGGGTTGAGGGGAGAGGACGCTTTGGGAGATGGAAGTCTTTTACAGATTGACATACCCCTTTTTTTGGAAATAATATCTCTAAAAACATGTTTCTTTGAGTGCTCACTCCTTACATTTTTCCTGGCATCTTTTTGGGCAAGACCAAGACACAAGGAAAAGACTCAAGAAAAGGAAACATGGATTGATATAAAAGACTTGGTATGTACACAGTGTTAATCAGAATCAGAAACAAAATCAGAATCAGCTTTATTGGCCAGGTGTGTCGGAAAAACGAGGAATTTGACTCTGGTACATCGGCTCTCAATGTGTATGTACATGCAAGGAGCAAGTAAACAGGCAGTAAACAATGCAGACAAAGGAATGCTCATTGAAATGAGATAAATAGGAATAATAATAGGGTACTTAAAACTAGAGACCTGTACGACTCTGTATAATCTGTACAACAGGTCTTCTCTATTGGTACCTCACTGTGTATAGATAGTCAATGTAGCTTCACTACTACATAGGCACCCAGTGGTTTTACACAAAGTCAGGCCTCACAGGTTTCACATATTTCGTCCATTTCGACCATATCTGATAAAATGTGTCCTTCTACAGTCTGAGTGAAAAGGACATTTTTTTCCATTGCATAAATCTCTTGTATGATGTCCATCCAGTCATTGGTTGGTGGTTGTTCAGGTTTGATCTATCTTCATCCAACTTTTTTGCTCGCGGCCAGCAGAATATATCGTAATTTCTTGTCCTTCTTATTAAACCCATCAATTACTATATTACCCAGATACATACATGGTTTCAAATGTTAATGGTAAGGTAATTGAAAATATGTTTTGTAAATGTTCATGGATCTCAGACCAGTATTTGTGAACAATTTTACAATTCCAAAAGATACGGAAGTGATTCGCCCCTTTGTGGCCACATCTCCAACAAGCATCTCCAGTTCCTTGATATGTTTTTAGAGCAGGGGTAATGAAAAATCTGATATTTTTCCAACAAAATTCACGCCAAATTTTCGATTCTGTTGAAGCCCATTTTATCTGACATATGTGTTCCCAATTCTCCTCTGTGATAGTTAACCCTCCTTCTTTTTCCCACTTCTTTTTTTTGTTCTCCTCTGTGATAGTTAACCCTCCTTCTTCTCTTTTATGTAATATGGGTTCCTCCTCTTACTCTGCTGAATGCTGTTGTATAATTTAGAAATAATTTTTGTGGGTGACAATGATTTTGTTAGTGAAATAAATGTTTGAAGAAATCCCTGGTTGGCTAAGGGCACTTTGATATTCTTATTAAAATAGTGTCTAACCTGTAGGTATCTGAATATTAATAATAATAATAATGATAATAATAAAGCATCATTTATATAGCACTTTACAACTCAGAATGGGCCCAAAGTGCTGCACAGTAAAAACATATCTATAAACTAAAGCAATAATAAACAATCAACCAATGTTAAACAGTCAAAAAACATAGAACAACATGTACACAATGCCGTTTAAACAAATAAAACAAATTAAAGAGCAAAAGCCTGTTTAAAAAGGTGCATTTTAAATGTGGATTTAAAAACCGCTACCTCAGTAATAGACCTAATCTCAAGCGGTAGCGAGTTCCAGAGTCTGGCGCCATAAACAGCAAATGCAATGTCATCCCATTTCTTAGATCAGGACCGTGGAACCACTAAGGACAAGTTTTTAGAAGAGCGCAGGGCTCTGCGAGGAACATAAATGGATAGAAGTTCAGACAGATAAAGTGGAGCAAGGCCATGTAAGGCTTTAAAAACAAATAAAAGAATCTTAAATTCAAATTTAAAATGTACAGGCAACCAATGTAATGTGCGAAGAATGGGAGTAATATGAGCATACCTGGTAGTGTTGAACAATAGCTGGGCTGCCACATTTTGAACCAGTTGAAGTTTCCTCAACAAAGACTGTGATATACCAGCGTAAAGGGCATTGCAATAGTCTAATTGCGAAGTAATAAAAGCATGGATTGCTTTTTCTAGGTCTCCTTGGGGTAAGAAGGGCTTAACCTTTGTTAAAAGTCTAAGGTGAAAGAAACTGGTCTTGATAACGGCTTTGATCTGCTTATCAAAAGTAAAACCGGTATCAAATATCACCCCTAGGTTTCTTACTATGTCGGTGAATACGGGCGTAGGGGCCAAGAGACTGGGTACACCTTTGGCTGGTTCAGGGCTGATAACAATATATTTGGTCTTATTCTCATCTAAATGAAGAAAATTGTGAGTCAGGGAAAAAATTATTTGAACCCCAGCTGATTTTGTAAGTTTGCCCACTAACAAAGAAATGATCAGTCTACAATTTCAATGGTAGGTTTATTTGAATAGTGAGAGCCACAACAATAACAAAAGCATTACAAAAAAAGTTATACATTAATTTGCATTTTCATGAATGAAATAAGTATTTGATCCCCTATCAGTCAGCAAGATCTCTGGTTCCCAGGTGTATTTTATACAGGTAACGAGCTGACATTAGGACCCCTTCATCAGCTCATTACCTGTATAAAAGAGACCTGTTCACAGAAGCAATCAGTCAATCCAGATTCCAAACTCTTCACCATGGCCAAGACCAAAGAGCTTTCCAAGGATGTCAGGGACAAGATTGTGGACCTACACAAGGCTGGAATGGGCTACAAGACCATCGCCAAGCAGCTGGGTGAGAAGGTGACAACAGTTGGTGCAATTATTCGCAAATGGAAGAAACATAAATTAACTGCCAATCTCCCTCGGTCTGGAGCTCCATGCAAGATCTCACCTCGTGGAGTTTCAATGATAATGAGAATGGTGAGGAATCAGCCCAGAACTACTCGGGAGGAACTTGTCAATGATCTCAAGGCAGCTGGGACCATAGTCACCAAAAAAACAGTTGGTAACACACTACACCGTGAAGGACTGAAATCCTGCTGTGCCCGCAAGGTCCCCCTGCTCAAGAAAGTACATCTACAGGCCCGTTTGAAGTTTGCCACTGAACATCTGACTGATTCAGAGGAAGACTGGGTGAAAGTGTTGTGGTCAGATGAGACCAAAATCGAGCTCTTTGGCATCAACTCAACTTGCCGTGTTTGGCAGATTGGGGAATGCTGCCTATGACTCCAAAAACACCGTCCCCACCGTCAAATATGGAGGTGGAAACATTATGCTTTGGGGGTGTTTTTCTGCCAAGGGAACAGGACAATTGCACCGCATCAAAGGGAGGATGGATGGGGCCGTGTACTGTCAAATCTTGGGTGAGAACCTCCTTCCCTCAGTCAGGGCATTGAAAATGGGTCGTGGTTGGGTATTCCAGCATGACAATGATCCAAAACACACAGCCAAGGCAACAAAGGATTGGCTCAAGAAGAAGCATATTAAGGTCATGGAGTGGCCTCGTCAGTCTCCAGACCTTAATCCCATAGAAAATCTGTTGAGGGAGCTGAAGGTTCGAGATGCCAAACATCAGCCACGAAACATTAATGACTTGGAGAGGATCTGCAAAGAGGAGTGGGTCAAAATTCCCCCTGAGATGTGTGCAAACCTTGTGGCCAACTACAAGAAATGTCTGACCTCTGTGATTGCCAACAAAGGTTTTGCCACTAAGTACTAAAGCACGTTTTGCAAAGGGATCAAATACTTATTTCATTCAAGAAAATGCTAATTACCTTATACCCTTTTTTTGTAATGCATTTTTCTGGATCTTTTTTGTTATTGTTGTGTCTCTCACTGTTCACATAAACCTACCATTGAAATTGTAGACTGATCATTTCTTTGTTAGTGGGCAAACTTACAAAATCAGCTGGGGTTCAAATAATTTTTTCCCTGACTGTAAATCTGAATGTCATCCGCGTAGAAATGGAAATGGACATTGTGCCTGGATATAATTGCCGCAGGCAGTGACATATATAAAGAGAAAAGTAAGGGTGCCAACCGACCCTTGAAGAATGCCAGCAGTAAGATGGGCTGTGTCAGAGATAAAATCATCAATTATGACAGAGAAGGTTCTGTTTCTCAAAAAAGAACTAAACCAGTTTAGAACCGTGGCCCTCAGCCCAACTCAGTGTTCCAGTGTTGATCGACGGGCATGATCAACAGTATCAAATGCTGCTGATAAATCTAATAAAGCTAAAATAACGGGGCGCTTGGTGTCGAGAGCCATGGTGATGTTATTATGGGCCTTAAGCAAGGCAGACTCTGTACTATGGCGGGACTTAAATCCTGACTGGAATTTGTCCACAATGTCCAAACAATCAAGGTGCGACTGCAGCTGAGTGAGGACAGCTTTTTCCAATACTTTAGATAAAAAAGTTAGTGAAGAAATTGGGTGGAAATTTGCCGGATTGGATGGATTGAGATTGGGTTTCTTAAGAAGCGGTCTCACTACGGCATGTTTAAGAGTGGTAGGGACCAACCCTGAGCTGAGAGAAGAGTTAATACAGTGAGGAACAGAAGTATTTGAACACCCTGCGATTTTGCAAGTTCTCCCACTTAGAAATCATGGAGGGGTCTGAAATTCACATTGTAGGTGCATTCCCACTCTGAGAGACAGAATTTAAAAAAATTTCAGGAAATCACATTGTATGATTTTTAAAGAATTTATTTTTCTTGCACTGCTGAACATAAGTATTTGAACACCTGAGAAACAGCAAGAATTCTGGCTCTCAAAGACCTGTTACTGTGCCTTGAAAAAGTCCACCTCTACTCCACTCATTAATCTAAATTAGTAGCACCTGTCTGAGCTCTTTAAAGACACCTGTCCACCCCACAGTCAGTCAGACGCCAACTACTACCATGGGTAAGACCAAAGAGCTGTCAAAAGACACCAGAGACAAAATTGTGGACCTCCACAAGGCTGGAAAGGGCTACGGGGCAATTGCCAAGCAGCTTGGTGAAAATAGATCAACTGTTGGAGCAATTGTTAGAAAATGGAAGAGGCTAAAGACGACTGTCAGTCTCCCTCGGACTGGGGCGCCATGCAAGATCTCACCTCGTGGGGTATCACTGATGATAAGAAAGGTGAGGAATCAGCCCAGAACTACAAGGGAGGAGCTGGTCAATAACATGAAGAGAGCTGGGACCACAGTTTCAAAGGTCACTGTCAATAGAACACTACGCCGTCATGGTTTCAAATCACGCATTGCTTCCTGTAGTGGAAGTGATGATGCTACGACGCTGGCCGGAGGTCATCATTCTGGGAACACTTGTCAATGCCAGAACTTCAAAGTGGATGAGAAAGTGATCGGTGATGGCCAGATTAGATACATCCTTGACACAGACTGACAGACCCCGAGAGACGACAAGGTCCAGGGTGCCCCCACATTGATGAGTGGGGCACAGTACAGAGTGGACGAGATCAAAGGAGTCCAGCAATTCATGGGCTCATTCGCTAACTGATCCGAAGCACGGTCAACATGAATATTAAAGTCATCACAAATTAAAAAGCTGTCAAACTGTGGAATCAGTACAGTCAGGAGTTCCCCAAAGTCATTTATAAAATCCTTAGCTTTCGGAGGGCGATATATTAAAGCACATTATGTAGGGAGGTGTAGGGTTAAGATAAAAGTTTGTAGTTCAAAACTGGGAAAGTCTCTAGAGAGAAATGGGTGACATTTTAGGGTCAACTTGAAGACCATAGCCAGTTCGCCCCCTCTACCAGCCAGTCACGGCGTATTAAAAAATGAATAATCAGCCAGTAGCAACTCAGAAAAGAGGCTATTGTCACCTTGTTTCAACCAAGTTTCAGTGATAAAAAACATGTCCAAGTGATGTGAACAAATAAGATCATTAAGAATAAAAGTCTTGTTGTTAAGGGATCTGATGTTTAGAAGAGCAAACTGAAGTGGACTAGGTTTGTCCAGAGCAGTCATATCAAGCCACTGGGCGGAGATCAGCCAGGGTGCGATGCCGGTCCGAGCGCCTCTCCAGTCGGCAGTGTGGGCGCCAACCGGTAAGAGAAAGCGATAGTTGTAGGTCAGGCTCCAGCTTGGATCTTGGCAGCCATGCTCAAGGAGGTGCTCCCTCCACCATGGCGAGTTCAGGCCTGCTTTCAATCTTACATGGAGTCCAGCTCTCCTGCCACGTCACCTCCGACGAGGCCTACCCAGAAGAGGGCCAGTACGCCACCAAAGGAAGGAAGGAAGGTATAGCTGCCGGTGGTGGTTCGAATTGATAGGCTTGGCGAATGCTGGAAGATCCAAACAACGAGTTGCAACATCAAGTATCAAAAAAAGCACATCCATAGGAGAGACAGACGTCGAGCCCACGACAATGGTGCCATCTTGTTTTAGATCACTGAAGTTGAAGAAGTCCTCGGAGCTCAAGCCATATTTATGTTTCAGGGTGTAAAAGGTTTGCAGTGTCCCCTTGTGGACAAATGAATTATAGTGGGGTTAATCCTTTTGAAATCCAGTTCTTAAACCTGTCGTCATTTGTTTGGGATAAACTCCGAGTCATATGCACACTATCGCAAAATTTTGAATGAGTCTTCCAAATTACATATTTTGTTTCATGCCACACTGTTAACATCATATAAGATATGTGCTCGTTTGGTACATTGGTTTCTGTCTCAGAATCAGTTTACTGACCAGGTCTGTTGGACACATGAGGAATTTGACTCAGGTACATTGGCTCTCAATGTGCAAACAGTAGACCAGCATAAGGCTGTGTAATATGACAAAATAGCAGTATTAACATCAACAAACAGTGCAAACAATGCAGAAAAAGCAGTATAAATAGACTGTAAACAATGCAGACAAGGGAATGTTCATTGAAATGAGATAAATAGGGATAAAAATAGAGTACTTAAAAGTACTAGAGACCTGTATGAGTATATATACAGGTATTGCACTGAGGGTTATTGTCCAGTCATACTGTCGTGGGTTAAGTGTTCATCAAAGCGACAGCCTGGGGGAAGAAACTGTCCCTGTTCCTGGTTGTCTTAGTGCACAGTGACTTGTAATGCCGTCCAGAGGGGAGGAGTTCAAACAGATTGTATCCGGGGTGTGAGGGGTCAACGGTGATCCTCTCCGCCCTCCTTTTGACCTGTGAGGTGTACAGGTCCTCCATGGAGGGCAGGCTCACACCAATGACCTTTTCTGCAGTCCTCACTGTCCACTGAAGTCTGTACTTGTCCTGTTTGGTTGCTGAGCCAAACCAGACAGTGATGGAGGTGCAGAGAACAGACTCGATGATTCCTCTGTAGAACTGTATCAGCAGCTCCTGGGGCAGGTCAAACTTCCTGAGCTGGCGCAGGAAGTACATCCTCTGCTGTGCCTTCTTGGTGATGGTCCTGATGTTGGACGTCCACTTCAGGTCCTGGGAGATAGTGGAGCCCAGGAACTTGTAGGAC
>NW_018128018.1:839512-845256 GCF_001952655.1 Monopterus albus | reverse complement strand
TTATAAATTCTCTATGCAGAGGAAACTCGTGGTTCCGGCTTCCTGCAGCAGCTATGCACTATACTTCTGTGTGATAGGGCTTCAGAAAGAGACGGAATCCAGAGCTCTGTATTGCTTTTCTTGAATATTTTTTCTTAAACATTGATTGTAATAAATATCTCAAAGGACAGATTTGTCTTTGAGCATTCTTAATAAAAGGACAAGCAGGACTGGTTTAGTCCAACAGAACTTAATTAGTAGAAGATTAACATTATGCTTGTTGATTAGTCAACCTGTGTGTTTACTTTGTTTGCGTATGATAATTCTATCATAGTTAAAATTTAGTTTACAGCACACATAAGTTTACCTACTTTAATCTTACAGTTATGTTTATGTAGTTACATGTCACCTTATGTGTTCACTGAATCACTGGTCAGTATTTACTGTGTCAGTCAACTGGAGCACTGGTTAACGTTAAAGGGTTCACTAAAACACTGAATTTCATTAGGTTTATAGCTTTGACAAGGAGGGTCCACAGATACTTTATTATCACCACCTGGCTGAAGAGGCCAGGGAATTTGGGGTCACAGGGACACCAAGGGTAATAAACAAGAGACTAGATCTAAAAGTCAGGAAGAAGAAGACAACTTCAAAGGCAGGGCAATATACAGACACACACAGGCAAGACAGTTTAATTAGCCAAACGTGCCTGAAATCTAGCAGTTAGTTAGAAACAAAAGAAGATGTAAGTGTCTATGTAGAAATTAAGAAAGGGTAGGTATTACTCCCCTTTTAGGGTAGCTCCAGGCTAGTTATCAGTTCTGCTAGGAGCCGTAGCGTGCTAGCTTTAGCCTGCGGTGTTATGTACAGTCCCATTAGCATGAAACTGTTGAATTCACGGGGACAGTAAAAGGGTTTGCAGTTGATAACAAGAGTCTCTAGGTCTGCGGTACATGTCCTCTGTAGCACTGTGACATCTGTGCACCAACCTTCATTTATGTAGAAGCAGATTCCACCTCCTCTCTTTTTCCCGGACAGCTCCTTTACACGATCTGCTCTGAACACCTAGAAACCCGGTACTTGAATCGCGCTGTCCACGATGGAGTCGCTGAGCCAGGTCTCCGTGAAGCACAAAGCAGCAGAGCGTGCAAAGTCAGAGTTAGTCCTGTTGACGAGAAGAATTTCATCCATTTTGTTCACCAGGGAGCGGAGATTAGCCAGGTGAATAGATGGGAGTGCGGTCCGTGTTCCCCTCTGTCATAACAGCACCAAAGTGCCAGAGTATTTTCCACGCCGGCGGCATCTTTTCCAGGTCCTGTATATCGCTGCTGCGCCTCCAATCAGAATGTCCATACAGCATTCATCATTCGCAAAAATTGGAGGAAGGTAGTTTGGTGCGAGTTGTCCGATATTTAACAGTTCTTCTCTGGTAAAAGTAATCCGGGATGAGTTGCACAAAGCCAAGAAAACAAAGAAAAAAAACAAACACATGACAGCGCGAGTAACCACGACCTCCATCAGTGTCGGCACCGGAAGGAACAGAACATGCAATTTTGTGTCAGCTACTAAAGCCTTAATTGGTATTCCTTTAATTGTTGTTCCCTCAACATCTTTCCACCCTGCTGCATAGACTGGAGAGCGCAGGCACACCAGTGGCCTCAACTGGGCAGTATAATAATACTCTTGTAAAGATGGAAGTGTTATGGTTAGCCCCCCTCACCAGGAGGGTGAGGGAGAACTAGGGGTAGGACTCAAGATAGCCGACCCAGGGCTAGTACACAAAAAAAAGTTTAATGTAAGACAACACAACAACGTAACAACATAACAGTGTCCATAATACATACAAGCGAAGGGGAGTGATGATGACGGAGACCAGGACGAACAGGTGCACACACAAACTAACGGCAGGAAACAGGAGTAGAGGACCAGGGAAGACAGGCGAACAAAACGGATATCCACGGCACAGGGACTGTCAGCCGGGAACGTCTCACACAAAAACAGAAAAAAAACTCAACAACATTCAAAATGAGATCCACGGCACAGGGAATGTCAGCCGGGAAATCAAAAGGATGTAATTCAGGTAAGTACTGTAAAGTAAGTTAGGTAATGCTCCGGCAAAGATGGATAAAAAAATATGTGGTGTGGTGGGGTGTAGTGTGAAGAGCATAGCGCGTAGGGTGTGTGGAAGAATCAAGCCAAATAACGCACAGTATCTGTCTGCGTGGCAGTCTAACCACATGTGTCCGCGTTACTATGTTAATGTCAGTTAATGTTAGTTAATGGTAGTTAGTTAGTTAAACACTGTTAACATCGTATAAGATATGTGCTCGTTTGGTATATTGATTTCTGTCTGCAATTTTGTGTCGGCTACTAAAGCCTTAATTGGTATTCCTTTAATTGTTGTTCCCTCAACATCTTTCCACCCTGCTGCATAGACTGGAGAGCACAGGCACATCAGTGGCCTCAACTGGGCAGCATAATAATACTCTTGCAAAGATGGAAGGCTCCTTCTCCCCTTCTCTTTTTCCAATTGTAGGGTTTTGTACTTAACCCTGGGTTTAACCCTTCCATATGAACCTTGAAAATAGTCTGTCCCATTCTGTGAATTGTTTTGGGGGTATAGGAAAATGTTAACATTGGGAGAGATACAACATTTGGGGTAGAATGTTCATTCTGATAGAATCGATCCTAGAGTGCAGATCTAAAAAGGGTATGGTATTCCATCTTTCTATGTTGAATTTTATTTTCACATTAAGGGGCCCATAGTTGATTTCATACATCTTTGTAAAGTCCCAGGCTAGTGAAACCCATAAATATTTTATATTGTCCTCATCCCATTTCCATTTATAGTGAGATCTAATACTCTGTGTGTGTGTGTGGGGGGGTCATAGTTTAGGGTTAGTATTTGAGTTTTGTTAACATTGATTTTGTACCCTGAATATGTACCATAATCTTCCAGTATCTTCATAATTTTAGGCAGAGATTGCATTGGTTGGCATATGGTTGATTTGATTTGATTTGATTTGATTTGATTTATTTATTCTTTCAGACATGTAGAAACAAAAGATATCAACACACACATAATTACACAAATCCAACCAATGCTAATCCAGAATCAGTTTGCTTATACCTAGTACATGTTTGTTAATATTAGGTCATCTGCAAATAATGGCAATTTTTGTTCTACCCCCTCCATATTCACCCCCGTAATATCTTGCCTCTGTCTAATCCATTGGCCTGGTTCGATATAATAAGACGAAGAGGAGTGGTGATAAATTGCATTCCTGATGGTTTCCTCTTTCTAATGTAAATGACTCTGTGAGGTCTCCATTTATTTTGATTCTAGCTATTGGTTTTTGATATAGTCCCGAAATTACATCAATTATAGGTTTATGCAGTTGTTAGGTATTTTTAGTCAGATAGATATTGTATGTATTATGTACTATGTATTAGAAATGTTTAGTGGAGATAGGATGTCTAGTTAGACTGTTAAATGCTTAGTCATGCTTATGAGTTTCTACAGGGTACATCTGGTCAAGGATAACTAGAGAGAAGAGTTGATGACTGTCAGCAGACAGGGTGTTAATATTATTATAATGACGTGTATAACTGTAGCCTTAGCCATAATATGTTCTTATGTTTAAGTCACGACATGTTACTAGATTTCCAACAAAATTTGTGCAAAATGTTCGATTCCATTGAAGCCCATTGCATCTGACATATGTGTTCCCAATTCTCCTCTGGGATAGTTAACCCTCCCTTCTTTTTCCCACTTCTCTTTTATGTAATATGTGTTCCTCCTCTTACGCTGCTGAATGCTGTTGTATAATTTAGAAATAATTTTTGTGGGTGACAATGATTTTGTTAGTGAAATAAATGTTTGAAGGAATCCCTGGTCGGCTAAGGGCACTTTGATATTCTCATTAAAATAGTGTCTAACCTGTAGGTATCTGAAGAAGTCCTCGGAGCTCAACCCATATTTATGTTTCAGGGTGTCAAAGGTTTGCAGTGTCCCCCTTTGGACAAATGAATTATAGTTGGTTAATCCTTTTGAAATCCAGTTCTTAAACCTGTCGTCATATTTGTTTGGGATGAACTCTGAGTCATATGCACACCATCGCAAAATTTTGGATGAGTCTTCCAAATGACACATTTTAATTGTTTCATGCCACACTGTTAACATCGTATAAGATATGTGCTCGTTTGGTATATTGATTTCTGTCTGCAATTTTGTGTCGGCTACTAAAGCCTTAATTGGTATTCCTTTAATTGTTGTTCCCTCAACATCTTTCCACCCTGCTGCATAGACTGGAGAGCACAGGCACACCAGTGGCCTCAACTGGGCAGCATAATAATACTCTTGCAAAGATGGAAGGCTCCTTCCCCCCTTCTCTTTTTCCAATTGTAGGGTTTTATACTTGACCCTGGGTTTTTTACCCTTCCATATGAACCTTGAAAATAGTCTGTCCCATTCTGCGAATTGTTTTGGGGGTATAGGAAAGGGTAAACATTGGAAGAGATACAATATTTGGGGTAGAATGTTCATTCTGATAGAATCGATCCTAGAGTGCAGATCTAAAAAGGGTATGGTATTCCATCTTTATATGTTGAATTTTATTTTCATATTAAGGGGCCCATAGTTGATTTCATACATCTTTGTAAAGTCCTGGTGTAGTAAAACCCCTAAATATTTTATATTGTCCTCATCCGATTTCCATTTGAGTTGGGTTAACATTGATTTTGTACCCTGAATATGTACCATAATCTTCCAGTATCTTCATAATCTTAGGCAGAGGTTGCGTTGGTTGGCATATGGTTAATATTACGTCGTCTGCAAATAATGCCAATTTTTGTTCTACCCTCTCCATATTCACCCCCATAATATCTTGCCTCTGCCTAATCCATTGGCCTAGCGGCTCAATAAATAAGGCAAAGAGGAGTGGCGATAAATTGCATCCCTGACGGTTTCCCCTCTCTAATGTAAATGACTCAGTGAGGTCTCCATTTATTTTGATTCTAGCTATTGGTTTTTGATATAGTCCAGAAATTACATCCATTATACATTTATGCAGTCCAAATTTGTCAAGCACTTTGTATAGGAATGTCCACCTCACTGAGTCAAAGGCTTTTTTGGCATCTATACTTATCACTAGAGTTTCCAGCTTTTGTTGGGCAGCTTCCTGTATTATGTGTAGTACCCTCCTGACATTGCCCTGCATCTGTCTCTGTTTGATGAAACTGGTCTGGTCCTTATGAATTAAATGTGGGAGAATTGTTTCCAGTCTTTTTGATAAAATTGAGGTGAACAGTTTATAGTCTACATTCAGAACAGTAATTGGACAATAACTGCTAGTCTAGTCTGTTTTTTCCTTCCTTAGGAATAATCAAGATTATTGCTCCATGAAGCAGGAATCGTTTTCTTTTCCATCACCCAGTTAAATGTTTTAAGTAATTGTTAGAAATTAATAAATCAGTCAGATAATTATTAGACTTTAATGTGTTAGACTTCAATGTGTTAGTAATGTAGTTTAGTAAGATTCAAAGTCTGCTCTAGTCTGCTCTGTTTCAAGGTTAATAATAAGCCATGACACCAATTGTTTTCTTGTTTTAATCTTGTGTAAGAATTATGTCTGAATGGATGTTTTAGTTACACATCACGCATACAACATACACACACACTGAGCTACCTCATTTTGTTATGACTAGGTAATGCACAGCTGCTCCAAGCATGTGGAGCTCTAGATAAGAGATGGAGTCTGCGGGAC
>NW_018128018.1:829491-831901 GCF_001952655.1 Monopterus albus | reverse complement strand
GAAAAAGGTTTTTACTGGTATGTGTGGATCTGTTTTCTAAATGGGTTGAGGCCTCTCCCACAAAATCAGAAACTGGTAAAGAGGTAATTAAATGGCTCACAAGGGAATTAATCCCTCGGTTTGGTATACCAGAAATACTCAGATCTGGTACACACTTGTCAAATGAAGATCTACGCACGGTTGAGCAGATGTTTGGGATCAAACATAAGTTTGGAGCTGTTTATCATGCAGACACTGCGCACCAGCAGAGGATCCCACTGTACGCACAGTAAGTCAGATCAGGGCTGATTTGGCATCCAAATTGCTTGAGCCACAGTCAAAGGAGGACTAAATTTAGTGTGACAGTTTTCAGGGAACAGATATTGCTAGGAACAGCAAACAAAATGCCCATTTCAAATTTTTTAAGTGGTCGTCCTGGCATGGTTCTCTGTGGTTCTGGCCTTATTACCATAGTTATTGTGGTACCCCTCTTGTGGTGGGAATGCAAATCCCACGCACACCGTGATAAAAAAGCAATTGATCTGGCTACACCTAAATTGGTTTTTGATCTAGGTGAAACTTCCACTCTGAGAATTGATGCATGTGACATTTTTGATTGTTCTGGGTGGCACATAGACAGATTGAGACACTCCGAAAAATACATCTGTATAACGTCTTTGTTCAATCTAACATGCGGACGACGTTTTGGTCTAATCCTTGTGACTGGGGGGATGTGGGTTGGAACACTGGTCCAACATCCTGGGGTTACCGACCACCTGAGGCTCAGAAACACAAAAGCAAGGGAAAGATGTTATGAACAGCGGCGCACGATGCTGCCGAATGGTTTTGGTGAACTCATTAAGTGGCCAGACGAGGAAATGATTAACAAAACCCGTCTCTTTAAAAAGAGAACTAATGTAAACAAAAAACCATACAAGACACGGTCAAAACACAAAACTCACGGTCCGTATAACAGTCCAAGATCAGAGCCAGTAAACACATACATCCAGGGGAATCCAAAGTTCGTTGTCCAAAAATAAGTCAGTTAAGCCGATACACCTAGAAGGAGTCTAGAATAATCCAAGGAAAACAGTCCGGGTCAGAAACACAAAATACCAAAACCAAAGAGAATGCTGGCAAGTCAGAGCTGGGGTCTAGAACAATCTGGCAGCGTCCTTGTGGGAGGACGCTGCCTAAATAGAACTTAAAACAGGTACAAACAATACGAAGCAGGTGAAACTAATGTGCGTGATGAAGGACATAAAAAGACCGAAACTAAGGTGAAACAAAAACAGGAAATAAGGTCAAAATAAAAGTCCGACAGGAAGCAGCAGAACCGAATCATGAGAAAAGACTTTGTCGAATTGGCTCTCTATGGTTAGAGGTGAGGCCCCAGAAAATTGTGAAGCTGACAAATGTATTCCTTTGTTCATAACACTTCAAGATCCCTGTCTAGCTGACAGTGGTCACTGGTTTGTGCTGGGGGCTTATATTTCGGGTGCTGATCCTTCAGGGAAATTTAGAATAATTGTAAGAACAAATTCTACTCATAGACTCGTTGTTAGGGTGATTTTCATTTTTAGATAGAAATGAATATAATTAGTTAGGGTTTTTATTATATAGCATACATAAGTTTATATACATTAATCTCACAGTTGTGTTTATGTTTATGTAGTTACATATCTACATATCACCCTATATGTGCACTGAATCACTGGTCAGTATACTGTGTTAGCCAACTGGAGCACTGGTTAACATCAAGGGAGACTGGTTCACTAAAACACTGAAAACTCATTAGATTTACAGCTTTAGCAAATAGGGTCCACAGTTACTTTATTACCACCACCTGGCTAATGGGCCGGGGAGCTATAGTTTATTGGAATTCTTTGAATAGTTGAAACAGAGATTAGATCTGAACCCAGGAAGCAATATACACACACAGGCAGAGCAGTTCCTTGGAAACAAAGGAAGACATAAGTGTCTATGTAGGAATTAAGACAGTATAGGTATTCCTCCCTTTTTAGGGTGCTGTCCATGACCATTGGAGCAGAGAGGATGATTGGAGGACAGATGGACTGAAGGACCAATCAGATAGTAACATCTTTTCATACATATATTGTATACCACCAAGTTGGAGTCAGTCTTTTCTGTTTTTCATAAGCAGTCAAGATCCATGTGCACATGCTTATTTTGATACGTTAATGCATAATAAATTTCACACTGTGAAATATCTTTATATTTAGTCTTTTCTTTTCAATTTACAAGAACACGTTTGACAGCGTCCCAAATGAGTACAAGCTAGTAGATCAGGTGGCAGCAGGCTTTGAGTCTGCTCTTTTCTGGTGGGTGACCATAAACAAAAATGTAGATCGCATAAACTATGTTCATTTCAATGTTCAGCATCTCACTAATTACACTAGAGATTTGGCTT
>NW_018128018.1:821282-828218 GCF_001952655.1 Monopterus albus | reverse complement strand
TGGCTTTCAGGAACAATTGGCAGCTACATCTATCATGTCATATCAGAACAGATTGGCTCTAGATTTTGTTTTGGCCAAAAAAGGGGGCGTTTGTACTATGATTGGACAACAATGTTGTACCTATATTCCAATGAATACTGATCCTGATGGCTCTATTGCTAGGGCTCTGGCTGGCTTAAAAGTCTTGTCAGAAGAGATGGCCGAACACTCTGGTATTGCCAATTACATTGAAGATTGGTTTACCAATACTTTTGGCAAGTGGAGAAATTTAGTGATCTCTGCACTTATATCTTTGGTGGCAGCAGTCACACTGCTGATCTTGTGTGGATGCGGATGTATTCCCTGCAGTAGACATCTCTGTCTCAAGTGCATCGCCACTGCCATTGATAATAGACATCCTCAGCCCCCTGGCTATGAATTGATACAATCCCATGCCCCCTGGGAATCCATTCCCCTGACCTCCCTCACTGAGCCCGGTGAGTGAGAGGTTAAAGAGCTCCATGGACCAGAGTGAAGACCGTGGATCCTACATAAAATGGTTAAAGGTTAATACATACTGACATATAGTCTTGCGTACACGTAGGTGGTGTGAACTCATAGTTTGTTAATTGATTTTTGGTAATTGATTTTTGATAATTAAGTTTGGTAAGTGTTAATGGTAACTGATAATGGTAACTTAAATTCTCCCTGTTGAGTGCGGTTTATGATTGCGATAGGATGCAAGGGAATCTTTGTTTTCTTCTGTGTATTAGTTACCCCCTAATGTTATGATTAACCAATGAAAGCTTGCTACACATGTTTTTTTGCATTTCCACAATTCTGTCTGCTCAAGCGCTCTTAGTTGCGTTGAATCAGCTTACACATATGGCATACATATAGATGTCACTGCAATAAAAAACCCGCTTACACGCTGTAACCCTTTTTGTGTTTTTAGTTCATTTTTCCCTAAAGTACTCAGCTCTGTAGTTTACCCTTGAGGGAGTGGTTTTGGAGGGGGCCTCTCACCTCTCGAAACACCAGGTAGCTTCGTCTGGGGAAAATGGGACATTGATTTAGGTTGACACGATTTTGGTCGTGTCAAAAGGGGGAATTGTTAGGTATTTTTAGTCAGACATTGGTTAGACACTTCCTGTATTAGAAATGTTTAGTGTAGACAGGATGTCTAGCCCAGGCTGTTAAATGCTTAGTCATTCTCATGGGGTACTCCAGGTTGTTTATGTTCAAGGATAACTAGATAGAAAGTTGATGACTGTTAGAAGACAGGATGTTTAATATTATTATTATGACGTGTATAACTGTAGCCATAGCCATAATATTTTCTTATGCTTAATGTCATGACATGTCACTAGAGGTCATGTCAGAATGTCTTAGATACACACCACACAATCAATAGACAATCACACATTGATTTTCTTCATGCTTTGACTACTGCTATGGACAGCTGCAAAGCTGGCACCGGAGACGTCACGGTTTGTGTCCCTGAGTAGTATGGGGCTAGCCCAAAGTGATATAATGTAAAGGCCTGTTATGGTTCGGGGCTTTCCATCTTCCGGCTGCCTGCGCGCATGTTGGAGGTGCAAAGATACCTGAGCGTGTAATGTTAATTTTACCTGTGATCATTGAATAAATCAGCACTGTTTTGAAGTTACTCAGACTGCTTGGTCTCTCAGAGTCAACGTGGTGAAAAGAACGAGGGTCCAACAAAAGTCAACTTCCAAGGTAGGGGTCTGTGAAGACGACCCTGTTGCGCCTCTAAAGGCAGCTTCCTCATCTGTCCAGAAAAGGGGGCCCTTATTGGCTGTAGCCTCGCGGTAGGGCAGTGCATCCCAAAGAACCATGTAGTATTTCTTTTCAACACCAGTATAGTATTTGTAGTTTTGTGAGTATTTTCATTTATTTTTGAAATACGTAAAATAAAGAAAAAAGAAAAACAGAACAGAGGGGTCATTTGCCACCATCTCAAAAAATATGTAAACAAAACCTCATTTTCCTGCAGGCGTTGTCTCATTCCTGAAAGATCTTTATTTTTCTTTATAACCAGGGTCTGATCCTGGGTTGTGCTGCCTCCAGAACCCTTTGGCCACTCTATTCCAAGCCAGCTCTGTTCAACGATTGTATCGGGCGGTTTGATGATCTTCACCATGTAGCCTCTCCTAGTCATATCTTCGGTCGCTTCCTCCACCGTGTTGTATATTCTGGCTCCATCAGTATATTTTACTTTCAATCTGGCCGGGAAGAGGGTCTGAAATTGTACCTGATTTTCTTTCAAAGTTTTGCGCATGTCTGCATAGTCCTTCCGCTTCTTAAGAATGAGAGGAGGGTAGTCACGATTCAATGTTATTTTTTTGGCATTCCAGGTGAACCCTCTTCTTGACCAGGCCTTACGAAGTATCCGTTCTTTAGTCTTATAACTTAGAAACTTAACGACTATTGAACATGGAGGAGCCTCATTTGGCGGGGGAGAGCCCAGTGAGCAATGTGCATGTTCAATGAAGATATCTGACCCATCCATCTCCAAGCTTTCCCGTAGCAGCGTCTCCACAAAAGCGCTCATTGATGGGGAGTCTCGTTCTGCTGACTCTGGCATGCCATAAATCCTAATATTCCCTCTTCTAGAACAATTCTCCAACTCCGTTAACTTGTCCTCCAACTTAATGTGTAGCTTCACAAGTTCAGTCACTGCATCCTCTCCTCCGCTTTCTCTATTCTACCTTCAGCTTCATCCATTCTGCCATTCACCTTTGCAAACTCCTCCCTGATGCCTTCCATCTGCTCCTTGTTTTCCTGGCAAAAGCCTCTTATTTCTTGCAGAAGTACTTCATGTAACCTGGCAAGTTTGTCGTAGTCTGCCATATACTCCCTGCCCAAGATACTTTCCACAGTGTCATACTGTCGTTGTTTTTATATAGCTGTGTCTTACAGTCGTTAGCTTTATCCAGTGGTAGCTAGTGCTAGCAGCAGTAATCTAACTTGTCTCTCCGAGTTAATTTGCTTACTTACAGTTCTGGTGTATTTCTCACCCCCTCTTGATTTTAAACTCTATTTCTATTGTTTTTTCCTGTTCTAACTTCAATTCAAGGGGGGTTATCTTTACTTTCTCTGGTTCCTTTCGGGGCTCCTCTACAATACAGCCATCTTGGTGGTCTATCAACCGGAAGTCCAAGGCTGGGTTTTACTGCACACCAGTAATCCCGCTGATCCAGATCCAGAACGCACCTGCATCCAACACAAGTGTTGTAGGAGTCAGACCCCCCAAACGTGTGAGACTGAATCCAGCAGGTCTAAGCATATAGAAACAAAATGACTTATTAAAAGATGTGCACACATGTGTTGGTGTCAGTGTGGGAGGGTTCTGCTGTAGATCAGAATATTTTCCTCCCTCTCAGAGCAAATGGTTGCATTTGTACTTCTCTTTAACTAAAGTGCTTCATTTGCTTCTCATCCACCCTGGTGGCAGTGAGCGATCACACACCAGCAGGGGGGTTCAGTATCTTGCCCAAGGCCACTTTGACATATGGACTGCAGGCACCGAGATTCGAACCTTCAACCTTCTGGTTGGGTGGCTGACTGCTCCACCCACTCAACCACTGTCGCCTCCCCCATGGTGTTGGTCTTACCATCAGCACAAGCTTGGGGTTCAAGGTTTTGCTCAAGGACACTTGAAGGAGCTGGCGACTGAACCAGCAGCCCGCCTGCAGTCAAGCTGCTCTACCTGCTGAGACCAACTACCACAATTGCAGGAAGACACCTACAAACTAAAGCAACACGTTTGTGCACCAACTCAAAGCATGAACAACTTTTCTCATTACACTCTGGAAAAGCTAGCAGCTGAGGGCTGGGATCCCTGACCCAGTGCTCAATCTAGCTCAGATGTGAGTGGGAACATCTCAGTTGCTTTATCTGCATAATTCCCTCACTTGCATCTTAGTTCCGCCCACATAATATGCACAGAGAGAGGAATGAAGGAAACTTGCTTTTAGAGGCATGAGATGGCCTTCCCTTCAGTCCTCCATCTAAAGCATCTGATCACCACCTAATTTCTAATAAAGGGGTGTGTCAGTCCACAAAAGACTTCTGCAAAGGATGCTCCCATGTACAGTATGCTCGCTCACGGATCCCCTCTTACAGGTTGAGAGAGGTTTAAAAAATGATCAAATAAGGAAACTGTGATGTGTCCGGGGTCCCCATAGAGCAGCCGACCTTTGACCTCAGAGTTCTTTTGACCAACAGATTCACTGTCAGATGCAGACCCTAAGCAAAAGAGTTAATGTGCTGCAGTTTGCTGCTGATAACAGGGTTGTACAGTGTGTGTGATTAAATATTAACAGGAAGAATCAAAGCTCTGCTGTTCACCTCGCTGAGTCTCGCAGGCAGGATTAGACCTCATTAACACACACACACACACACACACACACAGAAACTGTGTCAGAGGCTTCCTGCTGGATCCTTACCCAGAGTGCACCTGGGGGACCAATAACCAATCAACAACAAGAGTGTAAGCATGCTCCCCAGTGACAGCCCCCTGAACTAAACGCCTGTTAGTCATCTCACACACACACACACACACACACACACACACACACACAGTGCATCATTGTGAGTGTTGTTTTGTTGATAAAGAGCCTCGGGCTTCAAGCTGCTCTCTGTTCACTCTGTGATGGAAATGAGCTGTGTGTTGCTGTGGTGTATTTTCAGCCTGTGAGGTGTTTCCTGGTGCAGCTCAAACTTTGCAGCTCCAAACAAACGGAAACAGGAAACTGCTGATTCCTTCCTTCGGATCCAGCAGCTGCCTTCTGTCAAGAGAAATATCTGATCTGTTTTCTAGAACACCTTTGTGTGCACATTCACCAGCTGGAGACTGCCCATTGAACCAGTCTGGTCTGCTGCTCTCTGGAGCAGGTGGGGGTTCGGGGGGGTTCAAGGCCTTGCTCAAGGGTACCTCAGTGGTGGTAAGTAGGGAGAGGGGAACGCTATTATTTTTCCACACTTACATTTATCTTGTGGGAATGAAAGACACACACACAAAAAAAACAACTGTCCATACATTTTCTGGTGCTTATCTGGAATCAGATCCCAGTGGCAGCAACCCTGTTAAATTATTCCAGATATCACTCTCCCCAGCAACATTTTTCAGCTCCTCCTAGGGATCCTGAAGCATTCCCAGGCTAGATGAGATATATATTCTCTCCAGTGTGTTCTGAATATACCCTGAGGTTTCCTACCAGATGCATGTTTCCAAAAAACTTCCAGTGGAAACCCGGGAGGATCCTGATGCCTGAACAATCTCAACTGGTTCCTTTCAACATGAAGCCTTAGTGGCTCTACTCAAGCTCCCTCCAATGTCTGTGCTCCGTATCCTGTCTCTAAGGCAGAATCCACCCACCCTATGGAAGAAACCCATTTCAGCTACTTGTGTCCACAGTCTGCTTCTGTTAGTCACTGCCCAAAGCTCAGTACCACAGCTGAGGGTTTGTATATTTACTAGGAAATAGAATGTTTACTTGTCATCGCAACATTCCTGTACAAAGGTTACAATGCTGAAGTTGCACTGATCCACCGGTCAACCTCATACTCCAGTTTACCCTCACTGTGAACAAGACCACAAGATACCACTCCCATGTCTTAACAGGTAATGCTAAGATACAGCCAGAGGTTGGTTAGCTTAGCTTAGCATATAAGACTGTAAACAGGGGCATCCGCCTTCTACAGGTGCGGGAATGTAGATTTTGTAACCTCTGGAGAGAAACAGCTAGCTGCTTCCCCATTAGCTGGCTGCAGCTTCATGTTTACTGTTCCCACATGACAATTGTATCATTCTTCTCATCTGAGGCTGAAGGTTCCCAGATCTGATGTTTACTTCTCAGTGGTCCAGACCTGATGTGTTCACAGTAGTGTGAACAGACCAGATGTCCTCAGATGAGATCTGGGCACCTGCGCAACCTGTGATCCTAGACCTGATTCCTCTCGGAACTCTGACTGTGCGAGCGCCATCAGAAAGGTCAGATCAGAATCCATGTGGTCGTCTTAACTTCTCCTCCTCTGCACATACGGCCTGTCGTCATCATTCGGCGTCTGCCCCTCACAGACCGGTAACAATAAAAATGGAGGAGAGTGATGACAGCGACGTTTATGGAGAAGTTTCTGATCAGGCCAAACTGGGAGGAACATATCGTAACCCAATGGTTTGGGAGGAAACTGGGCCATTTGACCATCACACACACCACCTCGTTGTTATTCTTGTGCGCAAGTATATGTGAGGCATCAATACAAGATCAGAACTGACTGAAACATCAGGTGGCATTAAGGACTGGGATGGAGACACAGCCTGACACTCAGCAAGAAAGCTAACTGGCATATTTCCCAGAATGTCGAACTTTCAGGTTATCCTCCATCCCTCATAGTAAAAGGCAGAGGTACAATAACATGTGACAAGTGATCTTCACACCATTTACTTCTCCATGATCTCTGAGAAAGGTGAAGTAAAATAAATCTCAGACACCAGAATAACTGAAATTCGTGTCCATAGTTCACTGAGGGAAAAGAGCAGATTCACTGAACCCACTCTGTGTCGGTTATATAGATGAATATGTGCACTGTAAATCGATGCCGTCACCTTACACCTGCTGTGTTCATGTTGCTATGTTGTATATAGTGTGTGTTCAGGCTGTCACCTTGAGCAGTTGCCCCCCTCTGTTTCCAAGGAAAGCGATGGTGTGTCCTGCCTCTGTTGTTGTGGTGACAGCGGTCAGTTGGGTGGTGGAGATAAATGTGGGTGTGGCCTGCAGCGGCACAGCACTGGCGATGGGGTTCGGGGTGTGTTCCCCTCCACAGGTGTACTCTGACAGAGAAACCTTACGGATACATGGAGAAACAGAAAATCAACATAATGCCAATATACAGTGCCTTGCGAAAGTATTCGGCCCCCTTGAACTTTGC
>NW_018128018.1:817389-819726 GCF_001952655.1 Monopterus albus | reverse complement strand
CTTTCGCAAGGCACTGTATACAGCCAAAAGTAACTGAACACGTGATTGTGACCCTGTCTTTCCAGCAGATGTTGAAAGTGTTTTCATTCACTCATATACACTGTGTATCACAGAGATACATGTTAGTTTAGTCTGTGTTTGTGTGTTATCCTATGTGGGTCAGATCAGTACTGCTAGCTGCGTGTACAGCTGTGTTTGAGTGCCAGCTGTCAGACGATAAACCCAGCTGCTGAAGATCATAGCCTTGATCCACACGCACGGTATTAAGGTCAGCAGTGATGACCAGCGACAGCTTCTTCCCAAACCAGCTGCTTATCTACTAATGTCATCACATATCCCACTTGGCGTCAGGGAGCTGAGCAATCAATCAGTGTGATCATCTAATGGCTCAGAACAATACTTAAAGGTTTCTGCTATCATCAGTTTTCATCTGATCCATTTTTATAACAGTTTGAATGCCTTTAGTTATTACTATGTTTTATTTAGTTTAATTTCATATTGTCAGGTTTGCCTGGCTGCGCTTGCTTCTCTCACCTTTCTTACTCTGTCTCTTCGCCCCTGATTATTGATCACATTCACCTGTTCCTCACTCCTTTATCACCAGCTGCACCTGATTAGATTGTTTGTTACTTATACCCGGTTCACCTCTCATTCACTTGCCAGTTCGTTCTTGTCCCTTTGCTACACTCTTCGTTATCACTAGTTATTCTCCTCGTCTTTTTTGTGCTCTGCCTTAAGTTACTGCCCTGGATTATCAGTTTATCAACGACTCTAGCCAGCTCCTGTGTTTTTTTCTACTCAGTCTGTTTCCTTCGCACCGTGGCTCTACTCTTCCCTCCCAGGCAGGTCAATGCACAGTCACCAGTTGTTTCTGCCATAACCAATGTCTCTCTATGCCCTTTCAGTAGCCGCCTCTCAACCACCGACCAGCAAAGGAGTGATCCCACCACACAGCTCGGCCCACCTCGTCCAAACCATCCATCTCCTCACTCCTCACCTCCTGCTCTTGGTCGACACCCGGCTACTCCTCGCCTTTCAGTAACCACGGACTCTTTGTTTGTATATATCACCGCACTGTATATTAATAAATCACAGCTTGCACCGAAGTCGGCTACCTGGGTCCGCCTTTTTCTTCTCGCTCACTCACCTCCGTGTGTGAACGAAACATAACACATATACATGTTAGGTTATTTTTTAGTTAGATAGATATTCAGAGATTTGTTGTCTAGGAATGTTTAGTGCAGACAGGGTGACTAGCTTAGGCTGTTAACTGTTCAGCCTGCAGTGCAGACTGCAGGCACGTCAAGGTTACAGGAAAAGAGCTGTTAGTGTCAACTGTAATGCTAGTCTTAATATTTGTCTTAATGTGTAAGGTTATGTCCAATTGTTTTAGATACACACCACGAAAACAACAGTCACGCACCTTGACTTTTCCTCATGTTTTGGCTAAACGTTATAGCAGCTGCAAGGCTTGCTTATCGGGTGACGTCACGGTTCGACAGCCCAGAAAGGATTAATATTGTATAGCAATGCTTGGTTCGGGGTCTTTTCTGTTTTCCGGGCTGCTTTGGCAGGCTGGGGGTTGGAAGATCTCTGGACTGGAAGTGTGAATTCTTGCCTGTGACTCTTTGAATAAACCAGCACGGTTATATTTTTTATATACTCAAGTGGTCTGAGTCGTCCCTCGGAGTTCCTGGTTTGAAAGAACTGGATGAGGCTTTATAATGGTTTACAGCCTTTATACAGTAAGTTTATAGTTTCAATTTCGTGGAACATTTATTCACATATTTACACCTTTTCTAAAATGTGCTCTATACATACTTCATTATGTTCCTTTTCTGTTGTCTGAAATAATGATTCAAAATAATGTGATTTAAAACAGATAAGTCACATAAATCAAAATAAATTCTTCCAAATAGTGTGTTAATAGATCACACAGTTGTACACTACACCCTGTCTTTTCACTGCAGAAAGGGTTTCACTGCCACTGTGTCTAATCATGATGCTAATGCCCACCTCCTCCCTATGTGGTAATGCTTGTTGTTGAGTTTAAGTTTTACTATTTGTGTGTATATTTTTGTTGGAGACTGAAAAAACCTTAGAAAAAAATCAACTGGACTTAGATTTCTAGATCGAAGACGTTTCACCTCTCATCCAAGAGGTTTCATCAGTTCCGACTGACAGGAGTTGAGCCTGAGATATTTATCCCCCTCGGTGGTGTTTCAGTCCTTTGAAGGCCAACAATGTCCCTTAATGACTGAGTCATTATAGCCCAGTATCGGTGAGAGTCGTTACCTGTCTTTGAATCCTCCCCTGTCAACCGACGCCTATTGTCCT
>NW_018128018.1:802848-816593 GCF_001952655.1 Monopterus albus | reverse complement strand
TGTTGGGCCTCTTCCTTGCTTTGGTGAAGGCCCACTTAGGGTATCCACAAGCCCTAAGGGAGTTCTGGATGTGTAATTTCTCCTGTGTTGGGAGGACTAACAACAATAGGAGGGCCAACTCCAGTGGACCAGAGTCAGCAGTCCAACAACAGGACTAACCTCACCCCAGACGATGTATGCACTCTGCTGGAACTCAGTTTAAACACTACCTACTTCCAGTTTAGGGGGCACTTCTATAGGCAGCAACACAGCTGTGTGATGGGCTCCCCAGTGTCTCCTATAGTTGCCAACCTGTACATGGAAGAAATTGAGGAGAAAGACCTGTCTTCCTTCACTGGCACCGCTCCCAGCCACTGGTTCCGCTACGTGGATGACACATGGGTTAAAATCAGGACCCAGGAGGTAGAGGCTTTCACCAAACATATCAACTCTGTGGATGACAACATCAAATTCACTCATGAGGATCCCAGAGATGACTGTCTGGCCTTTCTGGAGTGTGCAGTCCACTTGGGAGGGGACAGAAGCCTGAAGGTAGAAGTATATTGGAAACCTACACACACGGGCCAATACCTGCTTATTGACTCACACCATCCACTTCAACACAAACTGGGAGTCATCAGAACTTTAAATCACAGGGCAGAGGAAGTGCCCACAACTGCAGAAGGGGCCAAGAAGGAAAAGTTACACATCCAGAACTCCCTTAAGGCAGAGGGATGTGGTGATAAATATCTCCGGCTCAACACCAGTCAGCCAGAACTGATGAAGCCTCTTGGATGAGAGTTGAAACGTCTTTGATCTAGAAATCTAGTCCAGTTGATTTTTTCTAGGTTTTTTCAGTTTACTATGACCTGGATGACTGAGAATCTGCACAGACATTTCTGTTGGAGGATTCACTCTGGTGATAGAATCCTAGTTGTCACTGCTCTGACTCTGAGCCTTTTCAATCACTAAACTATCTGTGCAGATTCATCATCCAGGTCATAGTAAGCTGGAAAAAACTGGACTAGATTTCTAGGTTGAAGATGTTTCACATGTGTGAAGCGGCTGCTTAGTTTCCCAGTTAACCTTAAACCAGGGAACACCCTGCGGCAGAGGCTGGTCCACCTGAAGGACAAAACACCCAGACGTAAACAGAGTGATGTGGTGTATGCAATTAAGTGTAGTCAGGAGTGTAACGACTTGTACATTGGTGAAACTAAGCAGCCGCTTCACAAACGCATGGCCCAACACAGGAGGGCCAACTCCAGTGGACCAGAGTCAGCAGTCCACCTCCACCTGAAGGACAAAGGACATCCTTTTGAGGACAGTGAAGTCCAGATCCTCTCCAGAGAACATCGCTGGTTTGAGAGAAGAGTTAAGGAAGTTATTTTTGTAAAAATAGATCACCCCTCACTAAATAGGGGTGGTGGACTAAGACACAACTTGTCATCGATCTACAATCCTGTTTTGACATCTCTGCCCAAACATGCCCACCAGGACAATAGACGTCGGTTCACAGGGGAGGATTCAAAGACAGGTAACGACTCTCACCGATACTGGGCTATAATGACTCAGTCATTAAGGGACATTGTTGGCCTTCTAAGGACTGAAACACCACCAAGGGGGCGGCTCAACACCAATCAGTCGGAACTGATGAAACCCCTTGGATGAGAGGTGAAACGTCTTCGATCTAGAAATCTAACAACTAAATTACAACATTTGCTATGAGTGCCAGAATGTGTCTCTCAGTTTCCTGTTCCATGCTTGTATTTTGTTGTTGCACAGGAAGTGCAACAACAAAATAAAAGTTTTGAATTAAGAGTTTCGGAAAGCCATTTCTGTTTCTGCCAGAGAACTTACTGTGAGATGTACTCTCTACCTAATAAACTGCTTGGCTTTCTTAAACATTTAAATCACTGTTGAGTAATGGGTTCTCTGTTACAAATGGTGCCCCTGAGTTAACAATTAGTAAAAGATTAACATTAACTGCAGTTTAATGCCACAACATGAACTCTGGTCTCCATCCCCCCAGCCCTCCACCTCTGTACAATAAGGACACACTACTTCCTGTATTCACATTGGAGGCCGGTAGCCTACTACAGATCTCAGACCTCACTGACCGAAGAACCAGTGTTTACCTTTGGTAGTTTCAGACACTTTGATGACACAGCATACTCAATGTAGGCCTCTTCCTGTCCACTGCTGCCTCGTCCTCCCTCTGTGTAGCACAGCTCCTGTGCTCGTTGCAGCATAGCATCCAGCTCTGCCATCACATAAACACACAGTGCTGATCGACTTGTTGCTACTGGTGTGGAGGCCTGCCCCGCTGCCATGACAACAAACAGGGTGGGTTTACTTGAGTGGTTTCCTAACCATGCTCCTTGAGCCAGGTTGTACCCGCCATGGCACAGCAGTGGCACCTCCACGTACGAGTAGAAGCTGCGGTCAGAGGTGCAGAGCCGGGAGGCATAGGTCCGATACTCCTTCTTGTGCCACATGTCACGACGGGAGAACAGGAAGTAAATGTAGTTGCCATGGGTGATGGCCTTCACAAAATGGTTATTATATTCAGAGTAACTTCCTACGACAAGTTTCCCCAGCTCCTCCTCCTGAGAAAATGCTCGGCGAGGTGGGACCACTGGGAACAGACGGCGTGTGGTGATTGGTGGGATATCACCGGGACCTTTGCTGGTGTAGCCTCGACCTACCAGCATGAGACGGAGCACACCGCCCCCTTCCTGGGTGTTCTCCGTAGTTATTACCACAGCAACGGTGGAGACTCGGGGGTCGTTGGCTGCTACGTACTGCGTGTCGACAGGGTTAGATGTCTGATAGATGAGCTGAGAGATGTTGGACAGACTCCTACCGAGAAAGAGCAGAGAAAGCCCATTCTGTAATACAGTACAGGATTGAACTAACCCAGACTGGGAACATGCTATCAGGTTAAAATGTTCCTGTTTGTTCTCCTACAGCTAATGTCACTCTTCAAACACACAAATAGGGTTGAATTCATAGTCTTAAATGTTAGTGTTACAGTTGTGTTTATGACTGAGCTCCACAATATTTCCATTATTTCAGCATTTATCCAGTTATATCAACACTTTTATGAGGCCTCTTATGAAAGGAACCATTTTGCAGCTGAGTATAAGATTCACTTTAGTAGGCTAAAGAATTCAGCAGATAAAATTCAAGCAGCTTCCACCACCAACAATCACACTGACTCAACTCACTGATCCGCATGAAAACCAGATGACGACAATGTAGCAAAATCTAACACGACAGCTTCAAACTGACTCGTCATAAAACCGTGTTACCTCTTGTCACAGATGCCCTGATACAGTGAACCACAGATGATAAGACTCCCTGGCTCCGCCCCCTGCCCTGCCTCCATCAGCAGCAGTTTGTTGTGGTTGTGAGTGAGTGAAGCTGAGGGACAGTCCTGGGGGACAATTGGAGGGAGGCAATCCGGAGAATCCAGGTGAGGGCCTGTCCTTATGTGTGACATCACTTCCAGGTCAGAGGTCAGCTGGTACAGGTAGTTGACCCCACCCACATACAGATGGCCCGACCCTGGGTCCAACAGCAGGTGAGAGAGGGGAGCACCTTGTAGCTCCACCCACCTCACTGAGGGGTCAGAGGTCATGATGACATCAACAGTGAGGGAGGGAGAGGGAAGGAGGAGGAAGAAGAGGAGTGACAGGGGGATGGAGGAGGCCAACATGGCAGCTCCTCTTTACCTGCAACAAGTGTGAAAGAGAGACACAAAGAGAGCATGAAAACTCAGCCAAACAGCCTGTCTCTTTCAAATTCTACACTCGTCAGACTCATCTGTCTGATGACATCAAGTCAGCTAAATGTTGGCTGAAACTGGGCAGGGAGGGGGCAAAATGTTGGCAGGGCACCAGCTAAATGTCACAAGCAGGGTGTCAGGTAGATGTGTGGGGGCTGTTGGACATGCTGGACGTGAGCAGACACTGTGTGTTACCAAAGTGACGCCTCAGTGTGTTGACATGATGACTGTGTGACGGGACACTGCTGAGTTTAAACTGCAACTGTCCAGGGACACACTGCAAGGTTCATGTTACTGTTCTCTCACAGTGATCAGTTCTGTTTGGTGATCTGAGTTGATTTTAAGCTTTATCATTGAACCACATCAATGATTGTGTTTCAGTAGAGCCGTGAAGTTAATTTAATAAAATGTTGTGTTTATTCTGACACATCTGTCATATTTAAATACTGAGCCAGTACCTGTACTGTTATCAGTTACATCTGTTCATCAAGTGTAATTAGTTTTCAGGTTAAATTATTCACACTCTGTTTTTTCTTATTTCTTTTTTTTTATTTTGTTTTGCTAAATCCTATTTACATATGTTTATATTGTCTTGTGTTTCTTTTATAACTTGTCCTACTGCCTTCATGTCTTATGTAAAAGTTTGAATTGCCTGTTGGTGCTGTCCAGATACGTTTCTCTTGCCTTCAGGTCTCTGTTCATATACAAGTCAAAAACTACAACTATTGCTTATATCTACAAAATGTAGTCGAAAAATCCACAGCATAATTTCTCAGTGCATGTCCTATTCGATCTGTCCAATCTAAAGTTATTTATTCGTGTCAACTAATGTTTCAACAGCTAACTGACATGCTGCTGACTGTCAGCTTCCCCTCCAGCCTGCACAGAGATGCAGGTTCTGCCTGAACACTCATTTTATGGTATTCACACTTTTCCCTCCCAGCAGCAGAAAAACCTCTCTGCTGTTTCAGAGCAGAACTGAACCGTGACGTCTCAAATTAAAGTCGAGGAACATGAATCTGTTTCACATCCAGAAATATGAAATATGTAAATACACCTGAGCAGGTGAAGCTGAGCCCTGCGGTCACTCATCTGCTTCTGCTTCTCTTTGTGAAGTTATTAATAAAATATTTTGCTGCACCATACTTTTCATCTCTCGGTCAAACTGTAGCTGCCTGTAGTAACATTGCCATGGCAACACACCCGTATCCACAGCAACGCAGTGAAATGTCTTGAATCTCCTGTGGGCTGTTGTTTTTTTTATGATAGAGTGGAGCTTTAAACTGGTGTCACACTGGTTTCACTCTGAAGGCAGTTGTCTGTCTGCATGTCTTCAGTCCAATAATCTCGTATACATTCATCAGTAAATGTCCTGATTTCTTCCCTGCCTTCCAGAGGATGATGCCTTAGATTTTAATGCTGTTCACTGTAGCACCACCCTCAGAACAAACTACATTTAACTTAGGAAAGGCTCCCATGATCCTGCTGAGCAGCAGTGGTTTGTCAAATCTCTTCAGCCTCTTTAGCTTCTTGTGTGCATCTGGGGTCATCTCTGGGACCCCTGTTATTTTCCTTATATGTGCTTCAATCCACCTTTTTAAGCAACAGAAATATGTGTTTCTTATGATTCTAGCTTCTTAAATGTGATGTTTTTTTTTCATATATGATTGTAAACTAAACATTGTTTTATTTTTGATCAAAACAGAACACTTGAAGACTGAACTGTGGGGAATCCTAACCAGCTTCTTCTCAACTTTCTGACATTTTATGAACAAATAATCAAGAAAACAATCTGGACATTAATCAGTAAAAATGATACTGATTTCTATAAGTTTAATGGTTGATATGATTATTGTGTTTTATTTTATGTTCACTTTGATAAAACTGTGCACACACACTGTGTTTGACCTGCCAGTGAGCTTTGCTGCAACAAATACAGTGAAACAAATTTCACCTGTGTCACATTTGTAAGTGACGTTTCACAGCCCCAGCACAACTCCAGCCTGACCAGCATTAACTTACTGTATATGACTTAGTGTGTTGTTTGTTCTGTTTGCATTGATGTGGCTGCAGCATGTGGGGGGCGCTGTCAGGACTTCACTCTGTTAGCCTGGTCTCATGTCTTTCAGGAACATTATTAGCAGTGTTTTTTACAGTGCATGTTTCTTTATGATTTAAAACACTATTGATCTTTGTCTCCCTCCTGTTTAAGTCATACTCGCTCAGCCCTTGCTCCCTCCCATTGTGTGTTAACTTGCCTCAGTGCTGGGAAACAGAGGCCTCGGGACACAGTTAACACACAGATGCTTCAACATTTCCATGGTAATGCTCGTCATCCCCACACAGGCGGGCGTCTGTATGGAAATAACTTCCTGCTGCAGCCTGGTGGGTATGTGTGTGTGGGTGTGGTGGTGGTGGGGTCATCAGTAATTTATGCAGCTGAACAGAGAGGGAGAGAGCTGTCGGTTGTCAGAAAGTAAAACAAGTCAAAGCTGGAAGAAAGAAAGAGAGGTTATGAGAAGGACAGAAGAGGGATGAGAAAGGGGTTAAAATGGGAGTGAGGAGAGAGAGGTGGGGGGTGAGCTGGAAGCAAGGCTGCATTAAAGTCAAAAATAAAGAAAAAGGCCCAGAAGGAATATCAATTCCATGTTAGATCTGAATTCAGATCAGGTCAGTCCCCCTAAACCCTGTTTGAGGACATTTCTGCACTATGAGGACATTTTGGGATAGTGAGGACATAGTGTGTTCAAAGGGCTGTTTGAAGTTTTTATTCATGCTCTCTGATTGGCTGTCAGATATACGTCTACATCAGATACTGTGAGTTAAATGAGCTACATGCTTCTTGCGCTGCACTCCACAAACACTTTTCCTAGTTACATCAGTGGCCATACATTCCTTCTGTGGCTGTGGAGACTCTGTACCATGTTCAGTTTCCTTCCAAAACACAGCAATAATCACATAAGCAGCGTTTGTGCAAACAGAAGTATCAACATACAGACACTAACCCTTTCTGCAGACCGGCCCACAGCGCCCACTACAGGCTTGAGTGGGTATGTACACATTGACTGTTGTGAACAATGCACACACACCTGCAGACAAATAGCATGGAGCGGTTTTAGCTGTGGGAAGACACCGTGAGACTGTTTTTAATCCTTTATCATGTAAGTCACACTGCATGTTTTAATCAGCCAGAACCTGCAACATCTCTGCTCACACCGTCAGGCTCAGCCAATCAGAACTTGCATTGAACATGAGTACAAAGCTCCAGTCAGTTTTTCCCAATTCCAGGAAAGTTCGTTCAAACAAGATTGCTGCACCCTAAATGTTGACAGAAAGAGGGTACCATCTCAATTTCCTTAATTTAACCCATGTCTTAGACCCGCCTACATAAGATGTAAGTAGAGAGGAATTGAGGAAAGGCCTTTTTACAGAATTAGGATAAGGATAATCACCTTTATTGGCCAAGTATGTTACCATCCATCCATTCATCCATCCATTTTCCTTCGCTTATCCGGGACTGGGTCGCGGGGGCATTAGTCTAAGCAAAGATGCCCAGACTTCCCTCTCTCCAGACACTTCCTCCAGCTCCTCCGGGGGAAAGCCAAGGCGTTCCCAGGCCAGCCGAGAGACATAGTCCCTCCAGCGTGTCCTGGGTCTTCCTCGGGGCCTCCTCCCGGTGGGACATGCCCGGAACACCTCCCTAGGAAGGCGCCCAGGAGGCATCCGAAACAGATGCCCGAGCCACCTCAGCTGGCTCCTCTCGATGTGGAGGAGCAGCGGTTCTACTCTGAGCTCCTCCCGGGTGACCGAGATCCTCACCCTATCTCTAAGGGTGCGCCCGGCCACCCTGCGGAGAAAGCTCATTTCGGCCACCTGTATCCGGGATCTTGCCCTTTCGGTCATGACCCAAAGTTCATGACCATAGGTGAGAGTCGGAACGTAGATTGACCAGTAAATCGAGAGCTTCGCCTTACAGCTCAGCTCCTTCTTCACCACGACGGACCGATACATCGACCGCATTACTGCAGAAGCTGCACCGATCCGCCTGTCAATCTCCCGTTCCATCCTTCCCTCAATCGTGAACGGTCCTGGTTTGATGGGGCCAACAGGACAACATCATCTGCAAAAAGCAAAGACGAGATGCTGTGGTCCCCAAACCGGACTCCCTTTGGCCCCTGGCTGCGCCTAGAAATTCTGTCCATAAAAATAATGAACAGAACCGGTGACAAAGGGCAGCCCTGCCGGAGTCCAACATGCACTGGAAACAAGTCTGACTTACTGCCGGTGATGCGAACCAAGCTCCTGCTCTGGTCGTACAGGGACTGGACGGCCCTTAGCAAAGCCGTTTTTTTTGGCTTTGGCTGTGATTGAGAAAACAGCAGTGGATACCTTCTCCTTCTCTTTCTCCTTTAGAACTTTGCCAAGTATGTTACACACAAGGAATTTGTTTCTGGTACAGAACCGAGGCAGCCATCTGCGGCGCCAACTCAACCGATGGCTCTAACCATCAGGGGCAACTTGGGGGGTTTAGTGTCTTGCCCAAGGACACTTTGACATGTGGACTGCAGGCACTGAGATTCAAACCTCCAATCCTCCGGTTGGGAGATGACTGGGTCGAGGATCAAGGAAGGATTAGTCAAAGGAACTTGGATGTGCCCAGAGAAATAGGGGGTGTTACTCTTTGCCGTTGTGCAACAGAAGGAGAGCCAGAAGAAATTTAAGGAATAGCACAGAGCAGTAGACGTGTGAAGACGCACACTACGTCGTTGCGTGTCACAGGTCGGTCTCTTACCAAAGCTTAACCATAAATGTACTAATACCATTAGCACAAAGCACGCTACATGTTTCTTCACAGCTGCCATGCGGTAAGTGAGATCATGGAGCTGCTCACACTGCTCACAGCCAACCAACATTTCACACCTGCCAAAAATCCAGCCAATTGCCCAGGATTGTTGATCGATCAGGTGATTGATCGGGCACTGGGATCATGCTCACACCGCACATTAAAGAACAACCAATTCAACCTGAGTCTAAGATTAGTCCGGGCGATGGATTCGGGGCTAAAGCTGGGATGCGGCATCCAGTGTGTGCCCAGTTTAACCTGCAGGTAACCATGGTAACAGCGCTGATGCTGTAGGTGCGTCTGCAGAGAAACAGTTTACTCTGGTAATTGCTCCAGTTTGCACCTCACTCCTCATTTGTTGCCACCTCCTCCCTCCTCTTCTTGCGCTCTCTTTTAATTTTCTCATGGGTCCTCTGCTCGCTCGCCCTCTCCTCCTCTCTGTATGTAAATGAGGGACAGGCAGCTTTCAACATGTCGAGGTGATGATTACAGGCTGCCTTACCTCAGGCACACGCACTGTAACACACATATACACACACACACACGCATCTCCACCCACATATTATCTCTGTGGTTTGCTGCTGACACTCACACTTGCTCTTCAAAGAGACGACACACACAGAGAGCTGAGTGTGTAGTTACATTTCCTCTCTTTGTGTGGTTCCTTCACTCTCAGGACTCTCCCTCAGTTTGTCCTACTTTCTCTCTGTTCAGGAGCCTCTGAGCCAGGCAGGTGCTCGAAAGGCTGTGGCCACCTGAACTGAACTCGTGATTACAAAGATGTGAGTTAAAAATACAGTGCACTGGCAATTTAACCCCGTATCCATTAAATGTGGGTTTAATTACACTGAATCTCTGGCTGATGTGAGGCATCCATGTTGATTTTCAGGCACTTCTGTGTCAGAGTTTCTCAGTAATAATTATGACTTGGACATTGTTGTCATGTTATTTAATTACATAACACAGTTTCTACCAGGACTGCAACCAGTGATCATTTTCATTACTGATTATTTTGCCAGTTAGTTTCTTGATGAATTGTTCTGATTGTAACAGAAAACCAATGTCTTACTTTGCCCATAACCCAGAGATTCAGTTGTCTGTGATAGAAAACTGACTGAGAGATTTTGAGCCAGAAAAGTTGTAGTATTTCTGATCAAAACAAATTGCACATACATCAGTGATGTACCAGGGTGTGTCCTGATGCTGAATGTTTGAGGCACCATCATTAAAAGCACAATGTCCCTATTTTGAATTGAGCTGAGGATTTCTGGTGATGTTTCCTGTCTGTCTCCGTAGTGGAACTAGGAAAGAAAGCATTTCAGGAAAATTTTGTAGCAGTTTGTGCTATAGTAGCTCTTCTGTGGGATCAGAGTGGAAGGGCTAGCCTTGGTCCCCACGCACACCAGTGAGCTTTGGCGCCAGTTCGCTAGTTGTCCTTCCTTGGACCACTTTGATAGGTACAGACCACTGTAGACCGGGAACACCACACAAGAGCTTTTATCAGTTTGCTTCCTATCAATGTTGCTCAGATCCTAACACCTGACCATTTTTCCTGCTTCCAACATATCAACTTCAAGAAGTGACTGTTCACTTGCTGCCTAACTTACCCCACCCGCTGACAGGTGTCACTGGAACAAGATAATCAATGTTATTCACTTCACCTGCCAGTGGTTCTGATGTTGTGTTGATAAGGTCAGTATCAGAAGAGCAGTCACGTGTCTGACAAAACCAGGACAGTCACATTGCAGACTGTACATTGCAACCTGGACCCTTCCTCCATCATTGCCTGATCTGTGTTGGACTTCAAATGCCCTCCCAGATGTCCTTGGACTAATGGGGGGCTAGACTCTTTGTAGGGCTGCACAACCAGGCAGCACTACAAACAGTGCACAAGGTCAGCAGTACTATCTGCTACAGATACTGCCAGTACAACACACAGAGTACTTCCCCGTTTCTGATTCTTAGTTCCCTGCCTCGTCTTTTTCTCACTTTTTCTTACCCGTCCTTCATTTTTTCCTGCTTTAGGATAATTTTGTCATCGGTTAGGGTTTCTTATTATTCACACACTCACACACACTGAAACACACTACCCTGGTGAGCTCATGAATATTTTTCAGAGCTCTGAGAGACAGTTTGATATAATCGAGGGTGTGCGACAGTCGTGACACACACACACACACACACACACTTGAAATCCCAGCGGGGTTTCAAGTGTGTGTGAGTTATGGATGTTGTCAGCAGTTGTCACAAAATAAGATAATTTCCCCAAAAGGCCTTTTTTCTGTGTGAGTATGTGTGGCCTGGTTTATATATACTTGTGGGGAAGGAATACAGGGAGCATACTGCTTTGTGGTTACCAGAAGTCACTTGTGGGGACCGGAGGCTGGTCCCCAAGACTGAAAATGACGGGGAGTAAGGTTAGACCAAGCATCAACTTTGGTTAAGATTAGGGTAAGTCCATGTACAGATCCTGTGAGTGATGACTGCAACGATGTGTGTGTATCTGTGTGTGTGTATGTCATACAGCTTCTTCTTCATCATCATCATCCCCATGGGAATTCAATTTGCTGCCATGGTGCTCACTGCCACTGGGAGACAATAATCTGTTTAGATAACTGGTCCCCCCATCATTAACATGTTTACCATGGACACAGAGGGTTGTGACAGTGTGGGGGGTCATTCATGAGGCAGAGTCAGAGGACAACCAGGAGCAGGTGAGGAAGAAAATAAAGGTTTCTCATTTGAGAGCATCAGTTGCCAAGTGTGAGCTTGTCCTCATAAACACACCTATGAACTGACTAGAGCAGGTCTCCCATCTTTGGGATGGATTTCCCTCCAGTGAACCAATCAAACGTGTCCGCTGTCTCCGCTTCTTCTTTTGTTTTATCTGCAGACTCTGACACTGAATCCAGGTTTCAGACCTTTGAGGGCCTGAAGTCTGTGCTGATCCTGACCGGCATAAGAATAAATATGCGTACGACAGTAACTACAACCAGAAACCTCCACAAGTGTCATCACACTACTTCATGAAGACGCAGCACTGTTATGACAAGTTGACATGGGCTTCACATCGGTTTCCCCTCCTTGTGTCAGAGCCAGGTCAGAACCACCTCACAGTTTTGATAACTCAACAGAAAGGTACGACCTTCTAAATGCGTCACTTTGCTAACACATAAAGCTCACTCTCTGTCCAGTCTCAACAGCACTGATTTCCAGGATATTTCCAGACTCACTGACCAAACAGGAAACTGCAGAATCAGAGACAACTGGGAGAATAAATTAGGGGTTAATAGCCTTGGTTTGTGAAACACTTAGCGATGTCTTTAACATATTCTGTTGTATGAACAGACACAAAGTCTTCACTGCTAAGTCGCACAGGTTGGCTGGAGGCAGGATACTGGACGTCATGGGGTTTATTTAGATGAAAAAGATGAATACAGGGGGTCAGTCACTAAGTTCAGTTCTAAATGAAACCCTTTCTTGTGATTTGATCCAAGGCTACAAATAGCAGTAGGCATGTGTGGTACAAACAACCTTCCTTACCAAACAACCTGGAAACAGTGAACATAATCCACACTGAAATTACCTGTCCAAGAAATGTATTCAACAAAACTGTAGAGTTACATAAACATAATTAGAGTTTTTTTTTTCTGCTGTCGACTTGTTAATAGCATTCATCTGATTTGTGGAAACAAAGAACCTCAACAATTCAGATTCTTAACAGTTCAGGTTATGGGATGAGCCAGGTTCCAAACTGGTGAGTGTTAAATACATATAATCACTGACCTGTGAGCATTACAGGACTAGTTTGTCCTCAGCAGATTTCTTTGTCTCTGTCTGAACTACCACAGCACCGCTCTCACTGTGATTCCGGGCTGCTTGTTCTGAACTGAAGCTGAATGGTGACAATTCGTCTTTTCTCTTCAGGGAGAAGAACGGTCTGTGGGGGTTTTAAACTGCAACTGTTCGCTGTCACATAATCACCAGCTATTGATGGCCTGTGTTATTGATGGCAAGGCTGTGCAGCTGCTGTTCCTGTCTCTGTCTCTAATCTGGACTAAATCCTGTTTGTATTGACAGCACATGTAAACACTCAGAGAGGTAGCAGGATCATACCAGAATAAGAAGAATTAAAGATTCTCCTCAGTTTAACCAGGAGCAAAAATGAGAATAATGAGTGAATAACAACAGATTAGCAGCAGAGACCTGGTTCTCCCTGCAGGTTCACTACCAGCAGCACCAGAAGGTCAGAGTGGTTGTAGCTTAAAGAAACAGTCCAACATTTAGGAAACTTTTATTCTCAGTGAGGAAGCTCAACAAAAAGTCAGATGTCTATTTTTCACTACAGAAACTTATTGACCTGTAACCAGGAACGTCACAGAACCGGAGCCTCTTCGAACCTGTGTGGTTCAAGTTACAGGTAAGAATCGGAATCAGAATCAGAATCAGAATCAGCTTTATTGGCCACGAGGAATTTGACTCATGTACATCGGCTCTCAAATTGCAAAACAGTAAACCAGCATAAGGCTGTGTAATATAACAAAATAAGCAGTATTAACATCAGCATTAACAGCAACAAACAGTGCAAACAATGCAGAATAAGCAGTATAAACAAACAGTAAACAATGCAGACAACAAAGGAATGTTCATTGAAATGAGATAAATAGGGATAAAACAGAGTACTTAAGAACTAGAAACCTGTACGAGTCTGTATAATCTGTACAATGTATATATACACAGGTGTTGCACTGAGGGCTATTGTCCAATCATACTGTCGTGGGTTAAGTGTTCATCAGAGCGACAGCCTGGGGGAAGAAACTGTCCCTGTTCCTGGTTGTCTTGGTGCACAGTGACCTGTAATGCCGTCCAGAGGGGAGGAGCTCAAACAGATTGTGTCGGGGTGTGAGGGGTCAGCAGTGATCCTCTCCACCCTCCCTTTGACCCGTGCGGTGCACAGGTCCTCCATGGAGGGCAGGCTGGCACCGATGTTCTTTCTGCAGTCCAATGACTGTTGTATCATCAGCAAACTTTAGGAGCTTGACAGAGGGGTCCTTCAAGATGCAGTCGTTGGTGTAGAGTGAAAACAGCAGAGGGGAGAGCACACATCCCTGGGGGGCACCTGTGCTTATTGTC
>NW_018128018.1:801692-802712 GCF_001952655.1 Monopterus albus | reverse complement strand
GTCCTTCAGGTGGGCCAACACCAGTCTTTCAAAGGACTTTATAACTACAGATGTCAGGGGGACAGGTCTGTAGTCGTTCAGTCCACTCATGGGGGGTTTCTTGGGGACTGGAATGATGGTGGAGCATTTGAAGTAGGAGGGGACTTCACACAGCTCCAGTGACCTGTTGAAGATGAGTGTTACGATCGGGGCCAGCTGATCAGCGCACACTTTCAAGCAGGAGGAGGGGTCACACCATCTGGGCCTGGTGCCTTTCTGATCTTTTGTCTTTTAAAGAGGCCAGGCACATCCTTTTCACAGATCATTAGAGGTGGGGGGCTGGAGGGAAAGGTGGTGATTGTTGGGGGAGCAGCTGCTGGGTCTGAGGTGGGGAGGGTGAGGGGGGAGTGTTGATTGTCAAACCCGCAGTAGAATACATTCAGGTCGTCTGTCAGTTGACGGTCCTCCACAGGAGGGGGAGAGTGTTTTCTATAGCCAGTGATGGTTTTCAGGCTCCCCCACACAGACGAGGGGTTGTTGGCTGAAACCTGAGCTTTCAACTTTTCAGAGTAGCTCCTCTTTGCTGCTCTGATCTCCCTTGTCAATGTGTTCCTTGCCTGGCTGTACAGAGTCCTGTCCCCACTTCTGTAAGCCTCCTCTTTGTCACAGCGAAGCTGCCTCAGTCTTGCTGTGAACCAGGGCTTGTTGTTGTTGTATGTGCAGAAGGTCTTTGTGGGCACACACTGATATAGGATGTCACGGTTCAAAGTTCAAGTTCAAAGTGTTTATTTGTCATATGCACAGTTAGGAAACGTGTTTCCCTGTACAATGAAATTCTTACTTTGCTATCCACATGAATGCCACAAAACACAAATGAAATATAAAGTAGATAAATAAATAACACAAAATCTAAGGCAATTTAAGCAGCAAATGCAGCAATACAATAAAAATATATAAGAATATAATAGAGAATGTATGCTGCATGGGAGCAGCATGTGCAGCAGTCAACAGTCAATGTGCACTTATCCATGTGCAAACTGA
>NW_018128018.1:791591-800260 GCF_001952655.1 Monopterus albus | reverse complement strand
GCCTGGTGAGACAGTTAGTGGAGGGGAGTTGGGGGGCTGGGTGGTCTCGGTGTGTGTGCCTCCTCTCTGTGCTGTAGCTGGAGGTCTCAAAGCGGGTGTAGAAGGTGTTGAGGTCATCCGGCAGGCTGTCTGTGGAGCTGATGATGCTGGTGGTGGTGCTGTAGTCTGTAATGTGCTGCAGGCCTTGCCACATTCGTCCGGAGTCAGCAGTAGAATAGAAGCCATTCAGCTTCTCTCTGTACTGCCTCTTGGCCGCTGTGATGGCTTTCCTCAGTCTGTACTTTACAGCTTTGTACTCCATCTCATCGCCTGTTCTGAATGCATGAGAGTGAGCACGCAGCATGTGGTGTCCCTGACTGTTTATCCAGGGCTTCTAGGTTGGGGAACCTCCTGACTTGTATGGTGGGCACAATGTTGTCGATACAGGTACTAATGTATCTGGTCACATACTCAGCATAATCCTGTATGCTGACAGAAAAGTCCTTTGAGCTTTAAGTTTCTCCCTGTAGGTTGGAATAAGATGGACCATACAGTGATCTGAGAGTCCGAGGGCTGCGCAGGGGACAGAGTGATAGGCGTCTTTTATTGTTGTGTAGCAGTGGTCTAGTGTGACTTTGTCCCTGGTGGGATAGGTAATGTGGTGTCTGTATTTTGGCAGTTCGTGGGTGAGATTTGCTCTGTTAAAGTCACCTAGAACAATGAGTGGAGAGTCAGGATGTTCTAGCTCCAGGCTAGTTATCAGTTCTGCTAGGAGCCGTAGTGCGCTAGCGTTAGCCTGCGGTGTTATGTACACTCCCATTTGCATGAAACTGTTGAATTCACGGCGAGAGTAAAAGGGTTTGCAATTGATAACAAGAGACTCAAGGTCTGCGGTACATGTCCTCTGTAGCACTGTGACATCTGTGCACCAACCTTCATTTATGTAGAAGCAGATTCCACCTCCTCTCGTTTTCCCAGACAGCTGCTTTACACGATCTGCTCTGTACACCTGGAAGCCCGGTACTCAAATCGCGCTGTATGCGATGGACTTGCTGAGACTTGTGAAGCACAAAGCAACAGAGTGTGCAGAGTCAGAGTTAGTCCTGTTAACGAGAAGATTTTCATCCATTTTGTTGACCAGGGAGTGGATATTAGCCAGGTGAATAGATGGGAGTGAGGTCCGTGTTCCCCTCTTTTGTAACTGCACCAAGGCGCCAGCGTGTTTTCCACGTCACCGACATTTTTTCCAGGTCCCGTATATCGCTGCTGTGCCTCCAATCAGAATGTCCATACAGCATTCTCATCCCAGCCACTTCACACTCCACTTTCCTCACTCCACTTTCATCTAAGATGGTATCTTCCACCTTCTGACTGGCTGAACACACCTGAGCCAGGTAATCAGCAACAGGTCAGGCAGGGAGAGTTGGAAAACAAGCAGGACAGCGGCCCTCGAGGACTGGAATTGGTCACCCCTGGTCTAGCTCATATTCTTTCCCTTTCTAAATTGTGGATACAGATACATCACCTGCTGGTAGGGGGAGTTATTTCTGTCACGCAGGTGCGGATGCTGTGGTCTGTGTGGTGCGTTTAAGTGCCACTTTTTTTAATGGCCTAGAGAAAGGTGACATGAGGAGATGCAACAGTCAACCTAAGTAGCTGCCTGGACACCGACCCAAGAGTGACGATGCTTCTACTGTTTTCTACTGTATTCCACTGTATTTTACTGTGTTCCACTGCACTCCACTGTGTTTTACGGTGTTCCATTGCATTCTACTGCGTTCCATTGTGTTCCACTGTGTTCTACTGCGTTCCACTGTGATCCACTGCATTTTACTGCATTTTACTGCATTCCACTGCGTTTTACTGCATTCTACTGTGTTCTACTGAGTGTTTTTACTGTATTTTACTGCAGTCTTCTCCTGCAGCAGCTGCTTTGAGCCAAACCTCCACAAACTGAATTCTGATCACTGCAAACCTGAAATATTAATAACTACAGGACTTTGATACTCACACACATAGAACCTAACACACACACAGAGATGGAATTAGCATCAATATCATTAACGCCCATCACTTCTCGCTGCTTGTTCACACATTTCCTCTCAAACACACATCTGCCTGAGTGTGTGTGAATACACTATTGCTGCAGCTTCTTCTCCAATTAGCAAAGTGCTTCTGATCAGCAGGAGATAACAGGTTTACCTCCCCCACCTCCTCTCACAAGTTCAACAGTCACACTCCGAGGTTGTTAACACACAACTCACTGTATCACACACACTGCACTGTATCACATACACCCCACTGCATCATACACACACACACACACTCCACTGTGTCAAACACACACACCTGGCTATGTCACACACCTCGCCGTGCCCACAGACAGACACCTGGCAGCATCACACACACACGGGGGCATCATAGACGCCTGGTTGCGTCACACACACCGGGCCGCGCCACACACACCTAGCTGTCTTAGCCGCCGACCATCTGATTAACGACATCCACCTCTGCGCAGTGTGACCTGATATGACCAGCGGCTCTGGGGGATGGTTTGCTCATTATAAACCATTTCACAGTCATTACAAGACTGACAGTGTTTTATTGGGCAGGTGACCCTCCTTCTCTGAACGAGCACCTGGACTTAATGAACAACAGAGAAACGTGCAGTTAGCCCCGCTACATATCCCAGCGTCACAGCGGACCATCCTCCTCTTTTTGCTGGAGGGGGTCCACAAGGACCAACTGTTCATTCAGGTCAAAGTGTAAACCCTAGGCTGGTAACCCCTCCTGGACATGATCCCAGCTGTGGACCAGGATGTTGCCAGATCCTGCCCCCACAAAAATGCTGATACAGGACGATTCTGCAAAAGATAATTGGATTTGTTTTTATTAATTTTTTTTTTTTTTTTTGTTAATGCCAACATTTCATGTTAAAATCCAATGAGTTTTGGTTCGAACCAGACTTCCCTTCTGGACTTGATTCCCAGTAAGGACCTGTTCCACAAAAGAGAGCGCTACACACACAGGTCACAAATGGTCACAGTGGTTTACAAATGACTGTTGTTCATAAAGCGCAGACCCATTTTACTACATTTTTTGGGGCTGCAGCTTAATCGTGGTGTCCTGTTGCTCATGATTTTGCTTCATTTACACAAGTGAAACAAAAAAGGAGATTCATTTATGTTGCAGATTTGCTGAACATGCCCCCAGTGTGTGTCTGAGCCCTGGCCTGAGACCAGTTCACTCTCAGAGACTGAGCCTGGAGCTACAGGATCTGGTCAGGACTCATAACTGAGGCTGCTGGTAATAACTCCTGAGCTGATGCACTGAGACTCTCCATTAAATCACATGTTTGGTCCTGATTCAGTTGTCATGACAACAAACACAAAGACGAATCAAAGACAACAGCTGGACGGAGACACAAAATGTTAAAAAAGAGCCCGTCACCGTCTAAACATGGAGAAAATCCAGTGTGAGGGTGAAGGTGACATGTCAGCAATTGTAAACAGAAAACTGCAGATTACTGAGGAACAGACAGAGAAGAAGAGCTCATTTAAATTTTTTTGCATCAGGGTGGAGACGGTGTCGAGGAGAAACTGTTCTATTAAAACCAAGCCTGAGTGTTTTACACCCCTCCCTGTCGCTCCTCTCTGTAGTTAACAGGCGTGAACCAGCTCCGTAATGTGTTTATGAGAGCAGAATTTTTACAAGATTAAAACAAGCCTTTGAAGCGTGTGGGGGTGGGGGTGGGGGGAATAAGAGACAGAAATATAGTAATAATGGAGAGGAGGAGGAGGAGGAGGAGGTTTAATCAACAAAGAGAGGAGAGCGAGAGGGTGGAGATCCTTTTATCTACTGTAACTACAACAGTCTTCATTCACTGCAGAGAAAAACTGAAACAAAACAAAAAGAGCACAATGAGAAGAGTCCAAAACCAGACATCTAGCCCCTAAACCTGAACGCAGACCTCGTCCCGGACCAGTGCTGCAAGGAGGACTCGGTACAGCAGTAAAAGCAGAGTACAAACAGAGCTGCAGCTGGTAATGGTTGAGATAGATTCAGTGATACGTTGCAGTGTTAGTTCAGAAGTTGAACCTGAAAAGTAACTGCAGCTATAAGATAAATGTAGTGCAGGAAAGTAGTCTTTCCCTCTGGAATGATAACACAAATAAAAGTACAAGCAGTTCAAACTGTACTTCAGTGCAGCACTTGAGTAACTATAATTAGCAACTTTCTGTCGATGTCCTAAACAGCTGAACATGACCAAAGTGTCCAGTGTCTCTATTTATTGCACAGGATACAACGTAAGATGACAGGAAAAGACAGCCAGACAGAGATGGGTGGCGACATGCAACAAAGACTTGCAGACTGCGGAAACTGGAACTACACAGTCTGGGTCTAAAGACCAGTTCATGTGCTCCACGTCTGTGTGGCCTCAGCAGTCCCGGGACATAAGGTTCAACATCCCCCCATGTCTGAGAAGCTTTGTTTGTGTCTATCTCCATGAGCAGCTGTACTGTAGCAGTCCACAGAAAAAGATTTACAGCGCTGCCTTGGCAAATGTACACACATTTATCATCAGTACTTATAGTGACACTCAAGACAGAAGACAAACACTAAGACCAAACCAACAAACAACATGACAAGAGGACCCACCCGGAGTCTTTGACTACACCAACCATCTGCATTACAAAGTCAGACTGTGCAGACAAACGCTTGTTTCTTGGGCTGCATTTTCAGTGTGCACAGTTTTCACCATCATAAGCAGTTGCACATGCAGACTTGTAAAGCAGGTTGAGTCCTGTTTTACCAGAGGACCTGACATCTGAAGTCACTGTGGGGGTGACTGTGGTTCAGTGGGTAGAGCAGTCGTCTCCCCGCCAAAGAGTCGGAGGTTTGAATCTCAGTGCCTCCAGTCCACATGTCAAAGTGTCCTTGAAGTGTACCCCCCCCCTACCCCCCTCCCGTTGCCCCCGATGGTTAGAGCCATTGTTAACTTGGTGCCGCAGATGGCTGCCATCGGTTCTGTACTGGAAACAAATTCCTTGTGTGTAACATACTTGGCCAATAAAGGTGATTATGATTGTCCTATTATTTATGTCCTCAGTTTCAAGGTAAAACTATCTGCCCGTGTGTTCTTGGGCCTAAACTCCACTTTTCTCAGGTCACGGTTTTCCAGTGTTTATTATATCATTTCTTATTAAATGAATGAAGATTGTTGGTGCGTAATCAGAACCACAGTGATGCTGTGTGGGGTCTGGTCTTTCAACCTCCACTGGATGTCGGCCGGATCATTTGGGACAGAAAGGTTTGGTCCGGTTCCAGGAGTCCTAATGAATGAATGAAGTACTGGAAGTACTCCAGGTACTGGACCAGGTTCTCTGGATTGAGGCCAAGTGCAGACCATACATGAAACCAAAACCAGCTCATGTCTGGACAAGAACTGGGTCTGGTGCCAGAGGACAGCTGAGTGTTTTGGTCATCAGCCAGAATCTAAGTTCCCCAGTAAGACACCTGCAGGCGAGCTCTGGTTCTGGGTTTGCTCTTTGGTTTATTGGCAACATTTATATGATGGATTCATAAAAGTCCAACATGTCAGAGCTGTATGGTCTCTGCTGTTTGAACTGAACCAACAATCATCAGCACAGAGAGGAGTCAGTGTCTGGCATCAGGAAAGGTGCAGAACAGGAAACTGAATCATGTGAACAAACAATAAAATATTTCCAGGAAGCAAATGAGCTAAAAAGTATCACAGGCATCCAAAAAGACACACATCATATAAGACAATGGCTGAGTGACTGTGACCCACATCTGGACTGAGCGCCGGGTGGATCTGAGCATCAAGCAGCTGAATGGCTGATCAGGTCTAAAAGAGAAATGCAATACGCTCTACTACACAAGCTTCAGATGGGCACATGTTGCAGTGGTGGACTCACTGTTCTGATCCCTGGTTATCACCACTGCAGCTGGTATCTGAGTCTAACAGCTCAGACTGGGTATACTGGGTGGGTTCAGGCTGCCGTCCAGTTTTGTAGAACAAATGAGTGAATTTCTAAAAAATGGTGAAAAAAAAAACATATGAAGTCGTGTCTCCATCTCCTGCTGAGTGAACCTGATCTGACTAGTGTAGGGTCCAGTCCTTGCTACCATGCTAACTCTGAGAGACGAGGCAGTCCAAGTAACTTCAAAACAGTGCTGATTTATTCAAAGGATCACAGGTAAAATTAACATTACACACTCAGGTATCTTGCACCTCCAAACTGCTCACAGGCAGATGTAAGATGAAAGACCCCGAACCCACCAGGCCTATACATTATATCCCCTCGGTTGGGCTAGCCCCATACTACACAGAAATGTCAACCGAGACGTCTCTGTTACCAGCTTTGCAGCTGGTCATAGCAGTAGTCAAAACATGAAGCAAATCAATGTATGTGTGTCTGTTGATTAAGTGGTGTGTAACTAAAAACATTCTCACGACCTCTAGTAACATGTCGTGACTTAAACATAAGAACATATTATGGCTAAGGCTACAGTTATACACGTCATAATAATAATATTAAACACCCTGTCTGCTGCCAGTCATCAACTCTTCTCTCTAGTTATCCTTGACCAGATGTACCCTGTAGAAACTCATAAGCATGACTAAGCATTAAGACACCCTATCTCCACTAAACATTTCTAATACATAAAGTATCTATCCAATTTCTATCTGACTAAAAATACCTAACACTAGGGGATGAAGATAAACCGAAGGGGCACTGATTCTCCAGCTGCTGCCATTAAACCGCAGCAGAAGAAGACAAGGTGAACTCAGAGGATGGAAAACCTGATGGAAATCTGGCATTTCTATTAGTTTCATGTGTTAATGTGAGCAAGGTCACAGAAGAAGAAAACAAAAAGTTGGAGATCATCAGGCCACTTCGCACCGACAGGAAGATGAACATTCAGCAACATGTCTCCACACAGCTGCAGCAACTTCACACCTTCACAGCATTTCGCCTGCTTCTTGACAGAGCGTCAACTGCTGAACACACAGTGATGGGGCTGTACACTTGATGCACCTCAACCTGACACAGCGAGGCTCTGGTGGTTCACAACAGTTCACTGCTCCTGATTTGATCTGACGTGTTAGAGACACTCACAGCAAACTGAGCTTCACTGACATAGTGTGAACAAATGCGCAGCCACCGACAGTCTGCAGGCTGGCTTCTCAGTTCATCTGTTCATCTTTGGCTTCTAAATGTCCTGAGACAGAGCAAAGCCAGAGGCATGTTCTACCCTCTGCTATGCTGGTTCTTACAGACATGAACACAATAAATGACCAGGTGCTCTTCACGGTACTGGCAGCTACTGTGCTCATTTACAGCCCTGATAGTACTTTCCTCCAATACCTCATCAGTTAAAAGGCTTAATACAAAACGGGAGTAGCTCGTCCATCAAAGTGCATGTAACAATATGAATGTTCCAGTAGGATGTAATGATGTCAAAACTCACAGTATGATTTTGTCATGATGAAAAGTCCTCGAAACGATATTTGTCACAATATTAAAAATTAGGAAAACACTTTGAAATACCATTTTCTAAATAATAAATCAGGATTTTTTGTATGATTTTCCTTTTAAGTTAAAGTGATCCTGCTTTGCTTCTATATTAAAATAAAAGTAGCCAGCCATGACCTAAGTATGTGCAAAAAATTGGCATGAATAGTCACTGGCACTGACTGACCCAACTGTTTGCACAACTGCAAAACCAAAAAATATAATTTAGCATAATAATTACAAAATAATAAATAATTAGAGCAACTGGAATTGTAAACAATTCTGCAACCTTAAGGCAGTTATACTAACAAAATAACCACATGTAATCTCCTGGTAGATTTGGCCATTATTGAGAAACCTTTTCCAGAGTTAAACACCGATATTACTGATTCTGCCGGGTGATCGGTTTCTGTAGCTGCAGAGCAATTCTGTTCAGGTTAAATGATAAAACACACACATTTACTTCAGTAACAGAACTCAGTACTCCTTCCACCGCTGTGTATTGTCAGAATCAGAATCAGAATCAGAATCAGCTTTATTGGCCAGGTGTGACGGACATACAAGGAATTTGACTCAGGTACATCGGCTCTCAATGTGCAAAACAGTAAACCAGCATAAGGCTGTGTAATATAACAAAATAGCAGCATTAACATCAACAAACAGTGCAAACAATGCAGAATAAGCAGAATAAACAGACAGTAACAATGCAAACAACAAAGGAATGCTCATTGAAATGAGATAAATAGGGATAAAACAGAGTACTTAAGAACTAGAGACCTGTACAAGTCTGTATAGTCTGTACAATGTATATATACACAGGTGTTGCACTGAGGGTTATTGTCCAATCATACTGTCGTGGGTTAAGTGTTCATCAGAGCTACAGCCTGGGGGAAGAAACTGTCCCTGTGCCTGGTTGTCTTAGTGCACAGTGACCTGTAACGCTGTCCAGAGGGGAGGAGTTCAAACAGATTGTATCCCGGGGTGTGAGGGGTCTGCAGTGGTCCTCTCCGTCCTCCTTTTGACCTGTGCGGTGTACAGATCCTCCATGGAGGGCAGGCACACACCAATGACCTTTTCTGCAGTCTTGACTATCCGCTGAAGTCTGTACTTGTCCTGTTTGGTTGCTGAGCCAAACCAGACAGTGATGGA
>NW_018128018.1:782318-790484 GCF_001952655.1 Monopterus albus | reverse complement strand
GGAAGGGTGGTGATTGTGGGCGGAGCAGCTGCTCGGTCTGAGGTGGGGAGGATGAGGGGGGAGTGTTGATTGTTGAACCTGCAGTAGAACACATTCAGATCGTCTGCTAGTTGACAGTCCTCCACAGCAGGGGGGGAGGGTTTTCTGTAGCCAGTGATGGTTTTCAGGCTCCCCCACACAGATGGAGTTGTTGGCTGAAACCTGAGCTTTCAGCTTTTCAGAGTAGCTCCTCTTTGCTGCTCTGATCTCCCTTGTCAGTGTGTTCCTTGCCTGGCTGTACAGAGTCCTGTTCCCACTTCTGTAAGCCTCCTCTTTGGCACGACGAAGCTGCTTCAGTCTTGCTTGTTGTTGTTGTATGTGCAGAAGGTCTTTGTGGGCACACACACATCCTCACAAAAGCTGATATAAGATGTGACAGTGTCAGTGAGTTCATCCAGGTCTGTAGCTGCAGTCTCAAATACACTCCAGTCTGTGCAGTCAAAGCAGGTCTGTAGCTCTGACTTAGTCAAAGTCAAAGCTACTGTCAGAGTTAGTCCTGTTGACGAGAAGAATTTCATCCATTTTGTTGACCAGGGAGCAGAGATTAGGCAGGTGAATAGATGGGAGTGAGGTCTGAGTTCCCCTCTGTCGTAACCGCACCAAAGCGCCAGCGTGTTTTCCACGTCTGCGGCATTTTTTTCCAGGTCCCGTATATTACTGCTGCGCCTCCGAGCAGAAAGTCCATACAGCATTCTTTGTTCACAAAAATCAGAGGAAGGTAGTTTGTTGTGAGTTGTCCGATATTTAACAGTTCTTCTGTGGTAAAAGTAACCCGGGATGAGTTGCACAAGACAATAAAAACAAAGAAAAACAACAAACACATGAGAGCACAAGTAACCTCGGTCACCATCGCTCTCGGCGCCGGAAGTACAAGAAAACAATATTCACACGTCACAAATATTAACAACGCACAGCTCGAGTCGGCATGGTGGTACAGTGGTTAATGCTGTCACCTCATAGAAAGAGGGTTACAAGTTCGAGTCCAGGCCGACCAGGTTACTCTGGCTTCCTCCTACAGTCCAAAAACATGCAGCTTAGTTTGACTGGTGACTCTAAACTGTGTGGTTGTTTGTCTACACGTCACCTTTTGACAAACTGGCGACCTGTCCAGGGTGGACCCTGCCTCTCGCCCAGTGTCAGCTGGGATTGGCTCCATGAATAAGCGGTGTAGATGATGAATGTATTGTACAGCTTGAGTATTTCAAAGACTGTCTGTTTCTTTTCTTTCTCATACACTATGTGACGTGTACAGAGCACCAGTGGCATAAACTTCTCATCATCAAGACAATAGTGCTGTTACTGAAGACATTACAGATACTGTGTGTGTGTGATAACATCTGGATCCTGCATGCAACAAACACTCATCATGTTTCAGAATAGAAACCAGCCTGTCAGCAGCTGAAACACTGAAACAATCACCGAAGCAATGGAAATCATTTCTCAGCTGCAGGAAACTGAAGCGTCTCTTTTCACTGTGAGGGAACTTATTCACAGAGAGAGGGTGTCACAGTCTATATCTCTCTACCACTGGTCTGATTCTGGCTCCCCTAATTAAATCACAGCACAATTAACGACAACTGTCAATCAAAGCCTCATCACAGAGAGACAGACAGACAGACAGAGAGAGAGAGATAGACTTACTTCCTTTAGGAAATGCTCCGTCTTTTTTTCATTCCTCCAAAAAACAGACAAGAACTGAAAGAAGCTGCACACTGGGCGAGAGAGCAAGAGAGGAAATGAATGACCACCAACAGACAGATGGAGAGAGAGAGAGAGAGAGAGAGAGAGAGAGAGAGAGAGGGAGGTGAGCGAGCAGTGGGCTACATGGCTGTAATCCCATTATTGTGAACGACACATTGTTCTGAGAGAGAGAGGGTGAGCGACAGTCACACAAAGTGAGAAAGAGAGAGGGGGAGACACTGACACACACAGGGAGAGAACGAGTCCCAGTAGGAAAGGAGGGGGCGTGTCAGCATGCCGTAGTGGGCTGGTTGGGGGCGGGGCAGACTCATTAATATTTAATGAGTGTTTTGAAGCATGAGGTTAGAGGCGAAGAGCGAGAGAGAGAGTGGTAGAGCAAGGTAGCAAATCAACCTGAGTGTTTGATGGACACCACACTGCACCATCTCTCTTTCTGACTGGTTTCCAGCTGCTCTGGATGAAGTGTTCTGCTCAGTACAAGTATCAGTACAACAGTATGAAAGTACTCTGTGAGAGGTAAAAGTCCTGTCTTGACACGTGTCAGTAGCTCTGTCTTGAAACTGAGCAAAGCAGATAAATTTAAAACCCTGGAGTCCAACCGTTTACAAGAAGGAAATAAACATGTCTCTCTCCGCAGCTTCAACTAGTTTAACTAACAATAGGCTCCTTGTCTCACCAATGAGAAACCAGTGCCGACTACAGAGCTGCTCAGTGTAGACGATCCACTAACATGTGTCTGCTGTTCTGTGACATGCTTCCCTCTCTGGTGTCATGACCAGCCAGGTTAGCCCTGTTTTAATCAATAATTTCTTCTTTACAATAAGCAGCTGAAAGGTTTCAGCTGTGGTGATTCTTGTCTACACAGATTTTTAGCCCATTGTAGCTCCTGGTTTTGGTTTCCTATGGTGTTCTGTGGCTGGATGGTTGAGCTGTCCAGCTGTTTTCAGCAGGTTAAATGGACTTTATGCTGACCACACCAGATCCGTCGCAGACCCAGTCCTCAGCTTCTTACTGGGTTTAAAGAACAGTCCTCAGTCTACATCCATCAAATCCAGAACAGCCCCCTCTGCTCAGAATCACATGATAGTCTATTCATTCAAAAGGCCTCATTCAAAAAATATGCCCAGGTTTCTGACATTTGCAGCTCAGTTGCTTGTCTAAAACCTGAAAATACAGTTAAAAGATGGGCTTCATGTACATGAACATTTGACTGGTTTTCAGCAGCAGAAACAGCTGGTGCAGACAAAAAGCTCTAAAAATCAGCAGGTGGATAAATACGATCTGATGAAGTTAATGAGTTGAACACATAGAAAGTCAGTGTTTAGCACAAACTTCCTACCTTGTGTTTTACCCTTCTGAGGACGTCCCAGAGCTGATCTGGTTCTTTGATTCTCCTCCATCAGCTGCTACTGTGGTGGCTCACTAACCCCACTGTGAGCACCAGTGCATGATGAGAAGCAGCTGCTAAATATTCACCCTGTTGTCCAACACGAGGACACATGGGTGCAAAGAAGAAGAGGATCTGCATTTTCTTTTCAGCATTACAGTTTAACCTCTGTCTTTCTGTTGTTGTTGCATTAGTAGCAGTGTGAAGCCACACCATGAACGTGAAGCATGTTCTTTGCAATAAAGGATTAATACTAATCTATACTGATCAGTTGTATTTGTATGATTTTGTTTGGTTTAGAAGCTGTTGAAAACAAATCAGAGTGAGACTCGTCTGTGCACACTGTCTCAGCTCAGGTGAGTCCAAGTTCGTTTCCTGTTGTTTGACTGGTTCTCAGGTGACAGGTCACAGCAGGTGGGAGTTGGCATGACGACTGCAGAGAGTTTAATGTGGTGTGAAGACAGCGTGAAGTGTGTGTTTGTGTGTTCAGAATCATCTTCTCTGTGACAACAATTTCATTCATTCATGTATGTGTGTGCATGTTAGAGCTCAGCTGGGAGTGCGTGTCCACCTCTCATCAGGAGCCTCATGTAATATTAATCACACACACACACATCAATCAAACACACAGAAAAAAAACACACACACCCTGAGTGTTGTGGACAGCTGGTGTTGCGGCGAACATAAATATTCTGTCACTGATGTGATTCTATATCTCTGCCTTAAGCCAAACTCACTACACTGCACGCACAAACAGAAACACACACATCTGACCAATCACAGTCTGTTCTCTTCAGTTGAGTCCAATCAAATCTGGGCCTCACCAAGACAACTTCTACACAAACTTGGTAGAGGAATCAGGAAGTATATATTCAATCTCATGTACAAACAACACTGAATGTCTCTGACTAACAAATACTGTGTGTACTAATGCCTGTGATATAAGCTAACAAGTACTGATTATATACAGTTTATATTAAAATGTCCACAGATACTCAGAGTCCAAATGTGGATTCATCCTCCAGTGAAAATAGTCCCAAACAAATACTCTCTTTCTTCCTGTTTGTTTGATAAAAACGATAGTGAGCATCTGTTTTAGGAAATTACTAAGATTTTTTTTTTAAATTAAACCGTATATTTGTGTGGTGATTGAGCTATGTGAATGCCCACAGGATGGGTGGTATACGTCTAGTGTGGTAGTTGTAGTGTAGAAAGAGCTTATACCCTCTCGCTCTCAGCTACTGCTGCTGTCTAGCCCTTTTTGGGTGAAAAGGAGGCCGAGTAGGTAAGTCCTCCCTGACAGTACATAGCCTCTCCACCATCAGGACCCTGGCAATGCCTCTTCATGGCACCGCACATCGACTGGCCTCCTTGCGGCCCCATGCTAAATAGATAGGGTTGTCAGAGGAGCTTGGCCCCCAGAGTTGAGGTGTGCAGGCCCACTGGTGTGCAGACAAGCCCTGGTACCTACCAACCAAGGCCCATCTATGGGTTAAATAGACAGCAACCATGCTGTAAATGGTGAGTGATCTGCACGCTCGGTGGAGGAGGGACATGGATGTCCTCAATGGCAAGGGCAGAGGAGGAAAACCATCCCAACGGCCAGAGCAGTACTGAGAGGAGTTGCGCCCCCAGTACTTAACAGTGTCGATAGGCTCTTGGCCAGACTTAGATGTCGACCGGAGTGAGTGAACAACTATATTTGTAATGTGTTTTTAAAGATGGATGTCTTCTCTAGGAACCAATGAGCCACAGCCAGGAAGAAACAAGGTGCTGATAGATACAGGAACACACTGTCGGTTTTTGAGATTTGATATAAAACAGCAGCAAACTCACATCACATATATGGCAATGTTGTTAAAATTGACCCCTGAGGTACTTCAGATTTAACATGTTGTTGATTTAAATCTGCATGAAAAGAAAAATACAGAAATAACATCCTTTAAAACCCATTCCCAGCTAAGCTCCATGAATAGAAATTACTTAAACTAAAACTTAACTAAAATGCCAGATGGTCCTGGAGTTCTCAGTCCAGGTCGGTGATCTGTTGCTTAGAGTTGCATCATGTGCGTTTGTAAGGCGAAAGCTCAGGCTGCAGCAGAGCCAAACACACCACACTGTACAGAACCCACAGAACTCAGCTCTCTCACGTCAACAACAACAACACAAACCGTGTTTTCAGAAAACCAGCTGCACTTGGAGTAACTCACAAAAAGTCAGAGTGCATGTAGCTCCAGCTCCACAAGCTGCTTATTAAAAGGTGGAGAAATGTAAAAAGAGCCATTGTGTTGTTAGCAGCAGTTAGTGCCTTAATAAAGTCCTGGTCTTATCCCTGTCAAACACGCACACACGTTTGTACTTCAAAATAGCTTTAATTTATTGAGTCACAGTGAGATAATACTTTGTTTAAGAAGACCAGCTTGTAGCAAACATTTCCTTTGAACCCACAGGGTCTATTTGTCTATTCTGCCTTTTAAATATGTTCTATTTGGTTTTGTGTAGTATATTCTTGTGTGTATCGTCACGTCACTGTACTCTGACCAGTTTCATCTGACCCTTAAAATTCAACTGAAAAAGTCAGTCACTGGGCTTGTACTATTATCTCTGGGTGTGGTGTGTGTTTATCAGGTGTGAGCTTTTCCAGCAGAAACAAAAGATGAAGGACGAGTGAAGAGGCTTTAAGGGGGAAGGAGGAGGGGAAGAGGGTGATGGAGGGGGAGGGTTAGAGAGCGTGAAAAGCAGCTTGCAGGGAGACGAACAAACCAGGCGGAGTAATGAAGGCAGGGGGAGGGGAGGAGGTGAAAGGTGACGCGTAGTAATTGGGAGGAAACGTGAGGCAGAGAGACGACGAGTCGCAGCTCAACATGACGGGAAAATAAAAACTGAACTTGATTTAATTTGAAGGATGTTTTTGTGCCTGAGATGCTCCTGATGATTTAACAGGAAAGCAAGCTGTGAAGTCGATGTAGACAAACTAAATCCTTTCATGTCGCAGGTTAAAACCTGATGGAGAAACGTAGTCACTGCTGAATGTTTAATACTGGAATGGAAACGGGCTGAATTTAACACACAGATAGAAAACAGTCACACTGAAGATTCGAAAGCTCAGTGGAGCCTGACATCTGATCAGTTCATAAGCCTCTGTAGTCCTTTGTCAGCTTTGATTCTGGTGTGTGAATTTATCCAGATGATGTGTTGGACTGTAGCAAAGCTTTCACTGACCAACAACCAGTTCATAACAACAACAACAACAACAACAAACTGTAGCTGCCTACAGAAGCAAAGTGAGTGCAGTGTTTCTCTGCTTCCATCAACATGTGAGGGAGGGTGCAGATGCACTGTGTTACACCAAACTACACACATTGTGTTATAATGTACATACAATGAGAAAAACACCTATACAGAAGAGTGTGTGAATACACGTGATCAGACACCGCAGCACAGTGAAACTGAACACAAAGCCTGCTCAGTTACACACACTGTAACACACAATAACACAGTGGAATACACACTAATGATCTTTGAATGAATGAATGAATCTGCATCCTCCGCCAACCACTCAACACTCTGCAACTTCTATGGGCAACTCCGACCAACTGTTGGTTGCTCTGACCGACAATGCAGCACCAGCAACTCTTATTACGCAGCAACACTTAAGCTGATTTATATTAATATTATATTTAATTATATTAATGTTATAAAGTGCTTTACAGGTGTTGTCTAAAGGCAACTGAAAGATATTTCCCAGTTCTTTAAACCAGGAACACCGTGCTGGTTTATTCAAAGGATCACAGGCAAAATTAACATCACACGTCCAGGCATCTTCCACCCCCAAAACTGCGCGCAGGCAGCCCGGAAGATGAAAAGCCCCCGAACCTAATAGCCTATACAATTTAATCACTTGGTTGGGCTAGCCCCATCCTACACAGGCCACGTCAAACCGTGACGTCACCTGATATGCCAGCTTGGCAGCTGACCAGAGCAGTAGTCAAAACATGGAGAAAATTCAAGTGTGTGGCTGTTGATTAGTGGTGTGTATCTAAAAACATACAGGACATTCAGGGACATGTCCGAACAGTAAGCCTCGGACCAGATATTATGATTAAGATTACGGCTGAACATATCATGCTACTAACAATATTCATCCTGCCTGCAGACTCTGCAATCTAGTTGACCTTGGCCTAGATGCAGCCTGCAGAACTCATGACAATGAACTAAGCATTTAACACCCTGAGCATAGACAGCCTGTCTCCACTAAACATTTGCTAATACAACAGAGGTCTAACAAATATCTATCTGACTAAGAAATTACCTAACACAACTCTGACCACAGAGCAACCAGCATCTCTATTGCAACTAAACACAACACCAACATTGCCCAAAGTGGTGACTCATAAAGACATCATCGGCAGCCATGTGGCAGCCGTGTGCGAGGTCGTTGGCTGCTATGGTGCACAACTTGATGCCCTGTCTTGGCACATGTCATCAGCAGAGAGAGAGAGAGGGGTTTGAGTTGCACCAACCTGTTAAAGTAACCTGCTGTGACTATGATGAGGAAGGTGAGGAGGAACCTTGTGCATCAGGAGGGTGTTTCCTGCAGGAACACAAACACAGAAGTACATCAGTAAAAGCACAAGTTTCAATTGGACAGGGCTGATGTCGATTGCTCAGCTGGTCAGCACCACAGTAAACCAAAGGTTTCTTCACTGATGTGCTTGTCATCAAGTTTTCATTTCAAACAGACAAGGAGAAACAGTTTCACCTGCTCACTCTCACATGAGTCTGCATCAAAGTCAAAGTGTTTATTTGTCATATGCACAGTTAGGAAACGTGTTTCCCTCTACAGTGAAATTCTTACTTTGCTATCCACATGAACGCCACAAAATACAAATGAAATATAAAGTAGATAAATAAGTAACACAAAATCTAAGGCACTTTAAGCAGCAAATGCAGCAATATAATAAAAATATATAAGAATATAATAGAGAATGTATGCTGCATGGGAGCAGCATGTGCAGCAGTCAACAGTCAATGTGCAA
>NW_018128018.1:768895-781665 GCF_001952655.1 Monopterus albus | reverse complement strand
TGGGTGAACAGGGTGTAGAGGATGGGACTGAGGACACATCCCTGTGGGGTGCCAGTGTTTGTAACAATGCTGGCTGAAGTCCTGTTGCCAATCCTGACAGTCTGGGGCCTGCCAGTCAGAAAGTCCAGGAGCCAGTCACAGAGGGTGGGGCGCAGACCCAGTGCGGACAGTCTGTGGGTGAATTTGTGGGGGTAACTGTGTTGGGTTGCTCTCCTGATTTCAGTCTGCTCGCTTGTGCCTGGTGCTCCAGAGGCTCCCCGAGGGCGATGGTGGCTTTCCTCGCCATTGTTGTTATTGTCGCCGGAGCGAACAATGAGTTGTAGCTCCGGTGGTATGAAACCAGTAAATTCCCAGTGGCTTTGTGAGTTGGTGATATCCAGCAATGCCTGTCTGTTGTATGTAAGCAGTGCATGACATTTGTGCACTGCAGAAAGAGTAAAAAACACAAAAAAGAAGAAAACAAAGAAATAGCTGGCATTCGAGAGTGGAACGTGCAAACACGTCTGCCTCGGTGGGCGCTATCTTGCATATCAATATCTTCAAGCCAATTTCTTTTAGAGGTTTCTATGGCCAGATATAAACATTGGGGTGACCGTGCTTTTACTGTTGCAGCCCCTAAATTGTGGAACAGTCCACCTTTTAATGTTAGATCAGCTACTGACCTGACTACTTTTAAATCCTTGCTTAAAACTTATTTGCCTTGGCTTTTAATACACGGTAGGGCCTGATGCATTCTTCTTAATCTAATTTATTGAATGTGTGTCATCTGTGTGTCTGAGTTATTGTTTTATTTTTGCACTGTATTTTATTTTAGTTATTTATCCTTATTTTGTTCTGTCTATGTAAAGTACTTTGGTCAACTGGATGTTGCTTTTAAAGTGCTATATAAATAAATTTGATTTGATTTGAGGTAGGATGGGGTGGGGAGCTCTTCCTAAACTCCACTGTCATCTCCACTGTTCTGAGCGCATTCAGCTCCAGGTTGTTACGACAACACGACCGGCTGTTCAACCTCCCGTCTGTACGCTGACTCGTCAGATGAGACCAATGATCGCTGTGTCATCTATGAACTTCAACAGTTTAACAGAGGGGTCCTCTGAGGTGCAGTTGTTGGTGTAGAGGGAAAACAGCAGAGGACTGCTAATCTAGTCTTATTTGTTCACCATGTAACTGACTCAACAAGTAAATACATCCATTCACCAATGGGGATAAAAATCTCCGACTCAACGCCACTCGGGCAGAACTGATGAAGGTTCTTGGATGAGAGGTGAAATGTTTGACCTAAAAAAACCTAGTCCAGTTGATTTTTCTAAGTTTTTTTTTCAGCTTTCACACTAAGGAGTTTTTACATGAAAGAACTTGAACTAAACATTCAGCTGCCCTGACACGCAGCTCTGAAGTGAAGTCGGCTGATCTGGGCAGGTGACTCTGTGCGCAGCCTGCCTCCAAACGCCAACCTCTGAGGAGTGCGGTGTAGCGTGAAGCTCACTGAAGACGAGGTCACAGACAGCTGACAGCCATGTGCTCAGCTGCTCAGACAGCAGCTCCAGCTGCTCCATGCTGCCTGTGGCTCAGTCGTTGTTTGAGGAAACACAAACATCTGAGCTGAGGGGAAACATTACATCTCAGCTGCAGGTTACAAACAGCTACATGTCATCAACCCGGCATTTGGTTGATGATGTGAGACCAGTGTGTTTCCTGCCGGACACTGCCATTTTCAAAACCCAAAGAAATGCACTGACTGTGACAGAAAACAGAAATGTGACACATTACAGACACTGACTCTAAGGGTTGCCTTTAATAAGAGACTGAAACAAGTATTTGATAGCTGGTGATGAATTTTCTCAGTCGACTTTTTGTTGCAACTCTAATGTGATTTTTTTCTTGCTCTTTGTGTTTTTACAGTGTTAACAGAGATAAATCAGGGCATTGAAATAAAGGATAAAAGGAAAATCTGAGATTTAACATGTGTTAATGTGTGTTTCCAAGACGGGGGTGTAACAGATGCCGGAGACTGAAGACAGCTGCACTCCGACATACTAATTATACACACACACTGACACACTAACACACAGGAACACAGTGACACACACACTCCCAGTGTAATCTTCAGTGTGATCCAGTGAGAACACAGTGTTTCCAGGCCTCTGATCTGAACACTGAGACGGTCCGACATTTAAGGGAACATTGTGCCACTTAAAGGAACTGTTCAACTCTTAACGAAACAGTCTGAAACTTAAGGGAACAGTCCAACATTTCAGGAAGCAATTAGACTTTTAAAGGAACAGTCCAACATTTAAAGGATAAAAAGCTTTGTACTACTTCATCAGCACCAGGTTGCTTCACTGTCAGTCAGAGAAACAAACCTACAGTAAAGCACAAGCTGTTGAATGAAGAATCAATTCTGTATGAACAGTAAAAATAAACCCTAACTGTGAGATTACCACCTGTCAGACACAATATTAGACATCTTCCCCACCCTCATGAGAAACATGTACCAAGGAGGACCTCTGTTAGTTACTGATCTGTCACTGATTCTGATTTGCTGCTTTAGCCTCAGAGACACATTAATCAGACAGAGAGGAAGGAAGAGGCTGAACCAGCAGAGGAAATGGAAACACAGCAACAGTAACTACAGCTCATTTTACCACACAGGATGAACTTCCTCCTTCATTATAAACAGTAGGACACGCACATTAAAACAGTCTCCTCAGGAAGATCCTGTTTCTCCAACACAAGCGCCTCCACACAGACCATTTCCATCACATAATGAAACGACCATAAAGTCAAAAACCACAAAACAACATTAAAATGCTAACACATTGGTTCACTATCAATAATAATTGCATTAATACACAATAATGTCAGCAGAATTTCTGCACAGAGTACTTTTACTGTTGATACTTTAGTCCATTTGCTAGTAATACTTACAGTACATACTTTGATGATATTTTCACAGCATGACTTTTACTAGAAATGGAGTATTTTTATTGCCGTATTTCTACTGGCAGAATCACTAATAAGCTCTGGATCGGGTCAGGATTTACTGTACAGTCTACAGGGCACGCTGAGCATATAAACAAGAAAAATATGCATTCATATCAAATGACCAACAGGAACATTTGTAAACCTACTAACAACAGATCGACTTCACTTGTGTTACTGAGCAATCACAGCGTAAACACTAAAGCTCTGTGCTGCCAGGAAAATGTCTGGAATCAGCTGAATGAACTCAGTCCATCGTTAAAGTTCACTTTGTTCAAATTTGTTCACAGACTGCTTAAAAAAAGCCTCTCTCTTGAAGCATGACTGATCATTAACACCTCAAGCCTTTCATAAAAGTTCATTTAAATTCACTACTTTTGTTCATATGACCTTTGTCAGCGGAGCTTGTTTAAGTAAAGACAGTGTCAATACGTTCAGTTTCAATAAAAACTGTTCAAACTGCTGCTGTCAATTAAGTTCACTTCAGTGGTCCTTTTTATTTTAAATACCCAGCAGAACAGGAACACATCAGCTGAGTGGCAAAGAAGGAAAGTGCTGTCACAGCCCCCCCCCCACCCCACAGACATCAAATGTCATTAAACAACAAACGACATACAGACTGAGCTTTGTTCACAGTGTTCAGTCAGTGTTAGAAACTGGTTTCTGCTTCAGTCACAGTGTTACAGACTGGTTTCTGCTTCAGTCACAGGGTTACAAACTGGTTTCTACTTCAGTCAGTGTTACAGACTGCTTTCTGCCTCAGTCACAGTGTTACATACTGCTTTCTGCTTCAGTCACAGTGTTACAGACTGGTTTCTGCTTCAGTCACAGTGTTACAGACTTGTTTCTGTTTCAGTTACAATGTTACAGACTGGTTTCTGCTTCAGTTAAAATGTTACAGACTGCTTTCTGCTTCAGTCATAATGTTACAGACTGGTTTCTGTTTCAGTCATAGTGTTACAGACTGGTTTCTGCTTCGGTCACAGTGTTACAGACTGCTTTCTGCTTCAGTCACAGTGTTACAGACTGCTTTCTGTTTCAGTCACAGTGTTACAGACTGGTTTCTGCTTCAGTCACAGGGTTACAGACTTGTTTCTGTCTCAGTCACAGTGTTACAGACTGCTTTCTGCTTCAGTCACAGTCTTACAAACTGCTTTCTGTTTCAGTCACAGTGTTACAGACTGGTTTCTGCTTCAGTCACAGGGTTACAAACTGCTTTCTGCTTCAGTCATAATGTTACAGACTGGTTTCTGTTTCATTCACTGTGTTACAGACTGCTTTCTGCTTCGGTCACAGTGTTACAGACTGGTTTCTGCTTCAGTCACAGTGTTACAGACTGGTTTCTGCTTCAGTCACTGTGTTACAGACTGCTTTCTGCTTCAGTCACAGTCTTACAGTCTGCTTTCTGTTTCAGTCACAGTGTTACAGACTGGTTTCTGCTTCGGTCACAGTGTTACAGACTGCTTTCTGCTTCAGTCACAGTGTTACAGACTGCTTTCTGTTTCAGTCACAGTGTTACAGACTGGTTTCTGCTTCAGTCACTGTGTTACAGACTGCTTTCTGCTTCAGTCATAGTGTTACAGACTGGTTTCTGTTTCGGTCACTGTGTTACAGACTTCTGCTTCGGTCACAGTGTTACAGACTTGTTTCTGCATCAGTCAGCGTTACAGACTTTTCTTTTTCAGTCACATTGTTACAGACCTCTGCTTCAGTCACAGTGTTACAGACTTGTTTCTGTTTCAGTCAGTGTTACAGACTGGTTTCTGTTTTTGTCACAATGTTACAGACTGGTTTCTGCTTCAGTCACAGGGTTACAGACTTGTTTCTGTCTCAGTCACAGTGTTACAGACAGACTGCTTTCTGCTTCGGTCGTGTTACAGACTGCTTTCTGCTTCGGTCACAGACTTGTTTCTGCTTCAGTCACAGTGTTACAGACTGGTTTCTGTTTCAGTCACAGTGTTACAGACTGGTTTCTGCCCCAGTCAGTGTTACAGATTGGTTTCTGTTTCAGTCACAGTGTTACAGACTTGTTTCTGCTTCAGTCACAGTGTTACAGATTGGTTTCTGTTTCAGTCACAGTGTTACAGACTGGTTTCTGCATCAGTCAGCGTTCCAGACTTTTCTTTTTCAGTCACAGTGTTACAGACCTCTGCTTCAGTCACAGTGTTACAGACTGGTTTCTGTTTCAGTCAGTGTTACAGACTGGTTTCTGCCTCAGTCACAGTGTTGCAGACTGCTTTCTGCTTCGGTCACAGACTTGTTTCTGCTTCAGTCACAGTGTTACAGACTGGTTTCTGTTTTAGTCACAGTGTTACAGACTGGTTTCTGTTTTAGTCACAGTGTTACAGACTGGTTTCTGTTTTAGTCACAGTGTTACAGACTGGTTTCTGCTTCAGTCAGTATTACAGCCTCACCCAGACCATGTTCTGGGCGAGGCTGGGGATATGGAAAGCGAATGGGCCATGTTCAGAACTTCCATTGTAGAAGCAGTTATTCTGAGTTGTGGCCAGAAGGTCACTGGTGCCTTTCGTAGTGGCAACCTGAGAGACCAGTAGTGAAGGAAGCCATCAGGCTGAAGAAGGAGGCCTACAGGGCTTGGCTGGCTCAGTGGTCTCCTGAAGCAGCTGATGGGTACAGGCAGGCCAAAAGGGCTGCAGCTTGGATGGTTGTGGATGCAAAAACCTGGGTGGCGGAGGAGTTTGGTGAGGCTATGGAGAAGGACTTTTGGTTGGCCTCAAGGAAGTTCTGGCAACCCATCCAACTGCTCTGAAAGGGAAAGCAGGGCTTGGCCCAGGCTGTGTTTGGCAGGGAAGGAGAATTGCTGACTCATTGTCAGGGCACCGTACTGGAGCACAAGGAGCACTGTGAGGAACTCCTGAACCTGTCTAACATGTCCTCCAAGCAGGAGGAGTGATATAACTACAGCATCAGAAAGTGCCAACTGCTCCGCCTTGACATACGGGGAGACAGCTGTGTGTTAACACGCGTGTGTGTGTGTGTTGCATCCATGGGGAAGGATCCACAGAAACCTGCTTCTTCATGGATTAATGAATTATTAACAATCACCTCCAGCTACACTGCCAGTGTGTGTGTGATCTGACACACACACGGTAGGAGGGTGGGTGGGGGGATCTCAGCAGTTGATGTGATCAAGGACGTTTTATTCAGACTCGATAGTAGCCGTGTGTGAGTATAATGCATGGAGACCACACCCTAATCCTGGAACAACAATAGACGCCCCCAACCCCCCAGCCCTCCTCCACTCTTCTTTGTCAGCTTCTTGTTTGTTTGAACTTATCATCCAGTCGCCTCCAATCCCCCTGCAAGTTTATCTTCTGGTCTACGGCTGAGATGCTCGGTCTGGGACTCAACTGAATCTAAAATCACCATTTTACTCATCCCGGAACCAACTGATGGTGCGATAGACACAGAAGACCTGAATCGTGGTCATGGTCCTGTAGAACAGGAAATGCTGGATCAAAGGAAGCTAGGCTCTCTGGGGTCTCTACGCATTGAGCTGAACAGCAACCAAATGGCAAAAACACTCTACCGCTCCACCCATTTATTGACAACAGACTGCAGAGCAGCATTCTTCTTCCTATCTCTTTAACTGCAGTACGAAAGCTGCATAGGGTCACTAAAACCTCAACGTCTTATTTAATACAGGATTAGAATCAGAATCAGCTCTATTGGACAGGTGTGATGGACACATGAGGAATTTGACTCAGATATATCGGCTCTCAATGTGCAAACAGGCTGTGTAATATAACAAAATAGCAGTATTAACATCAACAAACAGTGCAAACAATGCAGAAAAAGCAGAATAAACAGACAGTAAACAATGCAAACAGCAAGGAATGGTCATTAAAATGAGATAAATAGGGATAAAACAGAGTACTTAAGAACTAGAGACCTGTACAGATCTGTGTAATCGGTACAATGTATATATACACAGGTGTTGCACTGAGGGTTATTGTCCAATCATACTGTCGTGGGTTAAGTGTTCATCAGAGCTACAGCCTGGGGGAAGAAACTGTCCCTGTGCCTGGTTGTCTTAGTGCACAGTGACCTGTAACGCTGTCCAGAGGGGAGGAGTTCAAACAGGTTGTGTCCAGGGTGTGAGGGGTCTGCAGTGATCCTCTCCACCCTCCTTTTGACCCGTGAGGTGTACAGGTCCTCCATGGAGGGCAGGCTCACACCAATGATCTTTTCTGCAGTCCTGACTGTCTGCTGAAGTCTGTACTTGTCCTGTTTGGTTGCTGAGCCAAACCAGACAGTGATGGAGGTGCAGAGAACAGACTGGATGATTCCTCTGTAGAACTGTATCAGCAGCTCCTGGGGCAGGTCGAACTTCCTGAGCTGGAGCAGGAAGTACACCCTCTGCTGTGGTGATGGTCCTGATGTTGGACATCCACTTCAGGTCTTGGGAGATAGTGGAGCCCAGGAACTTGTAGAACTTGGCTCAGAATTACTTCTGGACTCAAAACTCAAAGCTTAACATTACATAAAATTAAACAATTTCCCACAAATGTACGCTCTTAATTAAAAAGTGTTTACATCATATTACACACCACATTAAATGTCACCTTAAATACCAGGTCTCTGTTCCTGGGATGGAGTTAACCAGCGGACTTCTCTATAGTGTTAGTTCATTACAGATGACAAGTGTGGTCCTTTGTGACCGGTTTTGGTTGACAAAGAAAATGGCCCTGCTATGTAGCATAGCTACAGAGCAGCGCTAATAATAGCTGCTAACACAACTAATTCAGCAAAGCAAATAAAGGACCTAGATGCCTACCACTACAAAGAAGTTGCTGAGGGCTTCCAGCATCACTGGAGCATCAAACTACTGCCTAGTAAACTGTGAAGTGAGTTATCATGTTGTCAGTCCAACTGAAATTCTCCACGCTATGCTAATCCCCACAGAACTATCAGGGCTGAGGAATCTCAGACAGCAGAGATTCAGTTCATAGGAAAACAGTTAAATGAATTAGTAAATTAAGTTAGATGCTGTTGTGCTTAACACAGCACGCGTTACAATCTCAGGGGCTCCTGAACGTGAGTGCTACCTCAAGAAGAATGTTTGTCTGTGCAGATTCTCAGTCATCCAGGTCATAGTAAACTGAAAAAATCAACTGGACAAGATTTCTAGGTCACTAAAAAGGGGTGGTGGACTAAGACACAACTTGTCTTCCATCTACAACCCTGTTTTGAGATCTCTGCCCAAACATGCCCACCAGGACAATAGGTGTCGGTCGATAGGTGAGAGTTCAAAGAGAAGTAATGATGCTCACCGATACTGGACTATAATGACTCAGTCGTTAAGGGACATTGTTGGCCTTCTAAGGACTGAAACACCACCGAGGGGGATATATATGTCCGGCTCAACACCAGTCAGTCAGAACTGATGAAGCCTCTTGGATGAGAGGTGAAACGTCCTCGACCTAGAAATCTAAGTCCAGTTGATTTTTTCTAAGTTTTTTCAAGAAGATTGTTGTTCTTGACAAAAGTACAAAAACTACATGTTGGTAGCATCTACTACAGCCATTCTGCTGTCCTCTGCTACCAGCCAAGAAACAAAAGTCATACCTCACTGTCATGTTATGCTTATTTTAAAAACTTTTATGCCCTTCACTTCTCCAACAGGAAATTGAATCACTTCGGGGCTGGACTTCTGACCAATTAAGACATATGGAGACACCACCTTGACAACACTTAACCATCACATGTCTACTTCCAACTCTTCCCCTAACCTGAACCAAAAACAGACATCATGTCCTCACTAGGCAGAATTGGCCTCACAGAACTGGAATCTGCTGTAGGGGCCAAACATGCTGAACACACAAGCAACCTGACTCCGATAGAGTGGCTCTCAATGTGCCTTTGTAAGGCAACGAGAAAGTTTGTGCATTTAAATAGGAAAAATAAGTGAAAGAAACTGTATTTATACTGGGCTTATACTGGTATTTATACTTGCACTGGGCTGATGCTGTCTCCCTGTTCCACAGGCATGGGTTAACTGCCCATCAGAGTGACGTCCCAAGGGAAGAAACCATCCTAGTGCCTGGTTGTCTTAGTGCACAGTGACCTGTAACACCGTCCAGAGGGGAGGAGTTCAAACAGTTTGTGTCCAGGGTGTGAGGGGTCTGCAGAAATCTTCTCCGCCCTCCTTCTGACCCGTGAGGTGTACAGGTCCTCCATGGAGGGCAGGCTGGCACCGATGTTCTTTCTGCAGTCAGTTCAAAGTTGCTCTCAGCTGTGCCCTGAATCACTTCTAAGCTAAGAATCCTTGCTGTGTGTTTTTAGGCTAAGTTAAAAGCTCTCTGGGAGTCTGCATGACTGTGAATACAGCCCTAGGTCTACTGATGATTTCTCAACACTAGAATTGTCCAACCAATGAGTCAGCTCAGCTGTCGGTCATGTGACTTCATGCTCTTCTTTGTTGGTTTGTAAAACATCAGCAGTGTGAGCATGAATACAATAACAGATCCATTTTTATCTTTAGTCTAAATGAACAGCAACAACAACAGCTAACCTGTCAGACACACTGACACACACAGGTGTGCTGTATGTGCGCATACATCTCACACACACACACACACACACACACACACACACACACACACACACTGAGAACAGATCGTATGGAATTACATAGATGTTCGGGACAGATTGTTTTAGACACTGATCACTAACGCACTGTAAAACACAGAGTTCTTGGTTAAAGGAAACTTCCACTCAAAGTTCCCACTGATCAGAGGTCAGTGTGGTGTCTGTCGCGAGACTGAATCAAACACCACTGGTCCAGAATCTGAGCAGGGCTTTCAGATAATATGAAGGAGGAGGATGCACACGCACAAATTGCGCACATGTTGGGCACCGGTTGCTAGGCGACCAAAAGGCTTTCCAGGAGGTGGTTAGCAGATATTAACTACTTTTTCAAGCAGCACAGTTGGATTTACATATCAGCAAAAAGCTGGCTTTAGTTGTACTGATGAGGAGGAGGAGTCGAGCTGCAGCAAAGAAGAAGAGGGTGTGGGTCCACCACAATCAGCTTCTCCTCCATTTTCTTTGTGGTCTGTCAGGTTCTCTGCAATATGACGCGTCGAGGTGTCGTCACAGAGCGTCCACCCAAGTTGAACTTCTTTTAACTTCTTTGCACAGGGACGGCACGCAGGAACTTGCACAGCGCTCAGCTTGGCGCAGTGCACATATGTTCTTGTGCCGCACAACATATAGACATGAATGGGTTCAATAGCAGAGCGCAGCGCTCACCGCATCCTATCTGAGAGCCCCTTTACACTGTGACATGTGAGAGTGACAACAACCTGCTACTGTAGGACAAATCCTGTCCCTCATGAAGACATGCATGTCAGACTCTGACCCAGGACAGTAAAACTACAGAGTCCATGATCTTAGTCCCAGGTCTCTGCATTCTGAGACTGACACTCTGCTAATGCACAGTCTGCATGTGCTGCTTTTGTGTCATGCACAGAAAACGGACACTCTCCAATAAAACCAGACTGAAATTATAAACAGGCATTTTCACCATTTTCTGACATTTTAAAGACAAAACTACAACCGAGAAAACAACTGGCAGATTCGTCCATAATTAAGTTAATCAGTATATTTTCAGATAAACAAAAACCACAAAGCGACGGCACACACACACACACACACACACACCTGATAGTCACGTGATTCTGACTTTCCAGCGGTGACTCCTACTTCACAGCAGCAGGGCGCGCGCGCGTGCCTGCTGGAATGCCAGTCATTCAGTATGCAGCTGCGGGCAAACCCGTGCCATGCAGGGACAGGCTGCGAGCACCTCCCCCCGCGCACACACACCCCGTGAAAACTGTTATAAAACTGTTTCAGTGCCGCTGGAAAACAGAAACGGGACAAACCCACCTCCAGAGCCCAGATAAATCACACACAGCACACCAACCTGACACCGTTACAGAAATCTCTACTTTTAAACTCGCGGTTTTTCTGCCTAGGCGGCTGTGAATTCAGCAGCTGTGTGAATTTAACTCAGGGAACCGACACTGAACACTGACATGTAATTACAGGTCGAAACCCGAATTAAAGAGCCCCTCCTCTGATTATGTGAAACACCTTCTGTCACTTCTCTCAGCCTTACCCCTAACAGATAAGTGAAAACACCTAAAACAGGCTCATTTCTGAACGGAGCCTGGTGCGTTGCTGTCAGACACGTCGGACTCCAGCACTCCTTCCTTCCCTCCCGCAGCAGCTGCAGCTCGGGACAAGTTGGGGCCGTGAAACGGGGACAGTGTGATCTGGTCATACTCACCTGAGCTCAGCGGGCTGCTCCGCGATCCGCCGGGGGACACGACCAAAACCCCTCAGACTGCAGCTGAGAAAGAAACCTGCCCGATCCGCACAACAGGTCCGACAGAAACCCCGCCCCGCTCTGCTCCGCGCATCGCCGGTAGCATTTTCTAAGGCTCCTATGGTGCCTGGCTCACAAGGACCAGGCACACTGGAACTCTGAGCAGATTTTAACGGAACCTTCTGAACAGACTTGTGTCGAGTTTGAAACAGAATTGATATTTGATTAAAGCTACAGTATGCAACTTTTTCAAATATGATCCCAAACTGGTGGTTTTCTATACATTAATGGTATTTTCAGCTATCTCCATACAAAGACCAACCGACAATGAACTGCCTCTACTGTCCATCGGTGTGTCAGTCCCGGATGACCTTGTTCGTCTGTGCCATAGATCCTTTGTAGTTCAAAAATGAAAACACACCACTGTACTGGGGCCTATTTCAAGAAGGCGGTTTTGTTGAAACTCAGAGTTTGTTAACCCCGAAATGAGGGCAACTCTGAGTTTTCGGTTCCAGAAACGGAGGTAACTTAAACCCGTGAAAGCGGGGTAAGTTAAACCCGTTTCACAAAGAGAGGTAATCTAAACTCAGAGTCAGTTACTATGGCAACTTACTCTGTGAACCTAACCTGCTGGGGAGCAGGTTTTGTTCGGGAAACTCAGAGTTTCCTCCGGGTCTCCGCCCCTTTTTAAAGTGAAAGGTGTTTAATACCTCATTTAATCTTTCAGTACATTCATAGATTGCACACGTTTCCGTCACGCAGAGACCAAAATGGCGTGTCCATTCATAGAGGATCCTGTAGATGAGGACGCTGTAGTAATTCGCAGGGAATTGCATTTACGTCGGGAGAGGATATTGAGGCCACGAGTTGATTTTTTTTTTTGTCATATCCCCATGTATTTTTATTTGAGCGGTACCGTTTTTCTAGAGAGTCCATAACATATATCAATAATCTTATCCACCCATACATCAGACACATCACCCATCGTGGCCGTGCTCTTACATCCGAGCAGATGCTTTGTGTTGCATTACGATTTGTTGCAAACGGCAGTTTTCATTATAACATCGGGGATGCAGAGCACATTAGTAAGGCCACAGTATGTAGAATAGTTCGGAAAGTGTGCCTCACCCTCAAGCGCTTTCTGTGAATTTTTGTTGTGTTTCCTGGGCACAAACCCCTCAGAGCCATTAAAGAGGAGTTTCACAGGATTGCAGGTTAGTGGTATTGAATTCGTTTCAGTAAGGCTAATCTGAAAAATGATGATCAGTTAATAACATCTTGCTGTGACCTCTGGAAATAAACTAATAATTAGAATCCCCTTCAGGATTTCCAAATGTGGTTGGATGCATTGATGGCACACATATTCCCATCAATGCACCTACATGAAAATTAAAATTCAATTCTTATATTATTACATCAGTGTTGGGTAAAT
>NW_018128018.1:752784-768841 GCF_001952655.1 Monopterus albus | reverse complement strand
GCAATCTATGAATGTACTGAAAGATTAAATGAGGTATTAAACACCTTTCACTTTAAAAAGGGGCGGAGACCCGGAGGAAACTCTGAGTTTCCCGAACAAAACCTGCTCCCCAGCAGGTTAGGTTCACAGAGTAAGTTGCCATAGTAACTGACTCTGAGTTTAGATTACCTCTCTTTGTGAAACGAGTTTAACTTACCCCGCTTCACGGGTTTAAGTTACCTCCGTTTCTGAAACCGAAAACTCCGAGTTGCCCTCATTTCGGGGTTAACAAACTCTGAGCTTCAACAAAACCGCCTTCTTGAAATAGGCCCCTGTACCATGAAGTGAGTCCAGCTTAGTCTGGCTCTCTTGGGGCTATCACACTGGTCGCCCTGGATACCAGTATTTTTTCTTCTTTGTCCCACTGATGAAGAAACTGTTGTGAACATGTATTAGTAAAAAATTCAACACTTTGCGATGCCAGAGTGGAGAGGAGAGCAGAGGAGATTTACACCTAAAGTCAGATGTTAATTTATAATCATGGGACATATTTAACAGTGTCTGGATTATTTTTCTAAGACCATCATCACAATGTGTCCTCATGTTATTCTGAGCTGCAGTGATGGAGCCTGTCAAAACATTGATATAGTCAGAAATTTGGTAGGGAATTAAATCATCTTTGAGCATTTAAAACCCAGCGTTGATAGTCACAGAGGCTGTAGACACCCTCAGTCTGTTAGAAACTAGACCCATGAAAGGCTGAAACAGTACAACCATATGACTGCTCTGTAGAAATATCTGTTTATTATTGATCACATCAGTGTAGACTCTGACTCCGCTGACCCAGTAGGAACAATCCTCCAGTTTTTCCAGTGACATGATTGGACAGTAATCAGGCTGTTCACAGGTTTGGATCCAATACTCTGAAGGGAACCTGCTCCACAGCTGGCTAGCTGTGCCACATAAGTTACTGCAGAAATCTAGCCTGATTAAAAGGGAGCCAGCTTCATGGTACCAGAAAACCTGAGCTGGGCCAAAGTTAGCATGACAGGCCGCTAATCTGGATTTGCGGTACAGGGCCCGGAGGACTGTTTAACAAAACACAGATAGCGGATTAAGCCAGGATTATCCACTTATCCTGGATGAATTCAGCTGTGATTCGGTTTCACAAAAGCAGCGGCACATACAGTAAGTTACCATGGAGATTTAATCTTTGCAGCCAGCCTGCTCCAGACCAGGCTACCAGCCAGGCTTGATTAATCCTGGGGCCTTATCTGTTCTGTCAGTGGTCACTGACCCAAAACCAATGCATTTTTTAAAAGTTCATCTGTAAAATGTGATAGTCATTGTTACTGACTGTGTATATGAAGACCATTGTTCATATTGTTGTTAGAAGTGTGATGACTTTTAATGCAGCTGCAAAGGTGTCGTCAACAAAGTCAGTGATACACTATGAAGTCCTATATACAGTACGTATTTTTCTTCCTTTATAATGGTGTGCCCTTGTTTAGATCATATATGTAGACAGATACACACATATAGCCTATATGGGTCATTCCACAAAAATGGTGGAAGTGCTGTCAGACTATGTTTGTAGACACCAAAATCCTTAAAGTTGACATGATAATCACGTTAATTATATAGGCTATATTTAATAAATAAAGACTGTTCTTGTAATCATTTATTAATCCAATGTTCAACATTTAACTTTAGCAAATTGCCAGGTTCAACAAATTGCCCTGTCACTTTGACCATTGGCCGACATGGAAATGGAGCCATATCGGTTTCTTTTCATTGAAAAAGGTTTTTTTTTCATGAATTAATTCATTATCATTCACATTTACATTACAGCTGCATTAACTGAGTTTTAGCACAAATTGGGAGAAATCAAGTACAAAATTGTCTAGAAGGGTTTTCTCCCTGCTGTTCTAACCCCTCCCCCCCCCAACTATCAAAGCACAACATGAGATTTTTCATATAACTCACGGTTATGTGATAATGGCCAGAACATTAGTACTGTATCAGTATCACTGGGAAAAACATTCCTCTGTATAATTTGCTTGTGTTACTGCAGACACATCCACTACAAACAACGTTAGACATACTGTATATATGCATATCACTAAAATGTAAACCTCTTTTTTAGGTTTGATTTGACTCTCACTTCACCTTTAACAGTTGAAAATCAGAGGGAGCATTTAGTTAATGCAGCTTTAATATTACATAGGCGATATTAAATAAAACACTTAAATAAAAAAAGCTAATTATTAATAATAAAGAGATACCAGTCACCCAAAATAGGCTCATATATCAATAGGTCGTTCCTCCCCACAGCAATCAGACTGTACAACACATTGCTGCAGTGATAGGCCAGGTGAAATTATGAGGGACTATGTAATAATCTACTGTGGTTCAATATTCAGCTCCTGGGGGTGAAATGCATTGTAAATAGCTCATGTGTAATATCTTGTTCCTGATCTCTCTCAAATACTGTTCATTGCCCTGCTTTAGGTATTTTTGAGTAGTGGCTCAGAGATCCTTATGGCTGAAACACAGGTTTCTTTCCCCCACTGTGGAATTAATTGTGAGAGTAAGATTCGATTGTTCTTGATTTCCTGCTTGTTTAGTCTCTACTGCTGTTCCTGATTCTCTCCAGTGCTGCTCTGCCCTGTTTTTAGGTGCCATTGATTTGCTTATTTGTGCTGTGTAAAATGTAACATTCTGATGACGCTACTTTTATAATCCTTGTGTGTATCGGTCCTAATGCTTTGTTGCCTTTATGTAACTTTTTATTTTAAGACTAAGTGTTCTTTGTTACTACTTACTTCAGGCGTCGCGCGGAGTGGCAGCAAGTTACAGCAGCTGTGTCCTCATTGTGTTCTTTTCCGTGTTTCTATGAAGTCCTGTTCTTATGGTGTTATAACACAGAAATTTCCCCACTGTGGGATCAATAAAGTACCTACTTACCTATTAAATTTAGAAGTTGGATGACATAAAGCTTTATGTCTGTAAGAAGGAAAATACTACATATCACCCAGACTCCACCTGCTGTAGAATGAACTATATTCACCCATTTTTTTCAAGTCAAGAATCTTTAATGTCATTATGCATATCACAACGAAATTTTGTCCGGCAGCTCTTGGCTTAAAGACAGATACATTATTTACATAACACTCAATTGTACAAGTCAATATAAAAATATGAACAAAAATAAAAAGGGGTGTACGGGACCTAATCAAGTCAGCAGCATGTTAGCAGCAAAAGAGTGTAGTAACATTATGAGGAGCATTATGAGGAATAGGTGTGAGCATGGGTGTGTGTCCGCAGAGGTCCAGTGTTTTGCAGACCCTCAGTGATCTCTGGCTTGGGAAACTGCTTCACTGGCCAGCCAAGGAGAGGGTGTTGTAGCATTGGTTTTGGTGATGGGTCCCCATCATCAATACCTGGGACAAGCTGGGCAACCGCCAGTGCAAGGAAACAAAGACCCTGGGTGCCTGCACCAGCAACCTTCACCTTTATGCACGACGTGGGTACCTGACACTCGACACCGCCCGTGCTGGAAGAGCTTGCCATTCAGTCTTTCGTCTGAGGGCTCTAGCCGGAGCAGCTCCAAGACCACATCTGTTTCTATGCACCATCCACACTGACTGCAAAGCTGGCTGAGGCAGAGTGAGTTGAACACATGCTGTGCTCCCGCAGGCTGAAGCACTGGATGTGGCAGATGGACCTCGAGGGGACCAGCGAGGAGGAGAAAGTAGCAGCCTGCCAGGCTGCTGCTACAGCACCAATAAAAAACTAAAACGCAGGCACAAAATGCAAACATCAGACTGAGCCAATTCAGAAATAACAAATTTAAGGAAACAACAAAAACTCTTGAGCCTCGAATCTGATGCAGTCCTCCGGTCCGGACCGAGACCCTGAACCTCCTCTGGCCTTTTTTAAAAAACACTAACTATAAATGTGTTTTTCCAAACGTCACTCTAGAGTTTCTTTGGTTTTTAAATAAACCGGGCTAAATTCAGTAGAGACAATGCAAACTACCTGTCAGGTATCTCAGTGTCCTCTCACTGAACTGATCAATAGCTTTAATCCAGCTCACATAATAAAACTACAAAAGGAAACTAGAACATGACCCTAACCTCCTAAATCTCAGGAAGCCTCCACTGATTTAGATGTTAAAATGAACATATCTGTGATAAATACAAAGATGTACATGAAAGTGCTTGTCTCTTTTTATTCTTATGGTCAAAATGTTTCTTCACTTGTGAGGAACTTCACTTTGAAAAGTACAAAAACAGTGTATTAATTTTTAATTTCAGCATCTTCATCATCTGACATCAAACAGCATCATCATCATGCAGTATGTCATCTTTATCACTGCACCTTGTCCCTCTAATAAACAAACCCTTCAGCAGCACATTATTGATCGATTGATTATTACAACTACAGTATTGTTCAAAATAATAGCAGTACAATGTGACTAACCAGAATAATCCAGGTTTTTAGTATATTTTTTATTGCTACATGGCAAACAAGTTACCAGTAGGTGCAGTAGATTCTCAGAAAGCAAACAAGACCCAGCATTCATGATATGCACGCTCTTAAGGCTGTGAAATTGGGCAATTAGTTGAAAGGGGTGTGTTCAAAAAAATAGCAGTGTCTGCCGTTGACTGTACAAACACAAAACTATGTTGTACAAACGTTTTTGTTTCTAGGATTTAGCAATCCTGTGAATCACTAAACTAATATTTAGTTGTATGACCACAGTTTGTTATAACTGCTTCACATCTGTGTGGCATGGAGTCAACCAACTTGTGGCACCTTTCAGCTGTTATTACACTCCATGATTCTTTAACAACATTCCACAATTCATTTACATTTCTTGGTTTTGCTTCAGAAACAGCATTTTTGATATCACCCCACAAGTTCTCGATTGGATTAAGGTCCGGGGATTGGGCTGGCCACTCCATAACATTAATTTTGTTGGTTTGGAACCAAGACTTTGCTCGTTTACTAGTGTGTTTGGGGTCATTGTCTTGTTGAAACAACCATTTCAAGGGCATGTCCTCTTCAGCATAAGGCAACATGACCTCTTCAAGTATTTTGACATATGCAAACTGATCCATGATCCCTGGTATGCGATAAATAGGCCCAACACCATAGTAGGAGAAACATGCCCATATCATGATGCTTGCACCACCATGCTTCACTGTCTTCACTGTGTACTGTGGCTTGAATTCAGAGTTTGGGGGTCGTCTCACAAACTGTCTGTAGCCCTTGGACCCAAAAAGAACAATTTTACTCTCATCAGTCCACAAAATGTTCCTCCATTTCTCTTTAGGCCAGTTGACGTGTTCTTTGGCAAATTGTAACCTCTTCTGCACGTGCCTTTTTTTTAACAGAGGGACTTTGCGGGGGATTCTTGAAAATAGATTAGCTTCACACAGACGTCTTCTAACTGTCACAGTACTTACAGGTAACTCCAGACTGTCTTTGATCATCCTGGAGCTGATCATTGGCTGGGCCTTTGCCATTCTGGTTATTCTTCGATCCATTTTGATGGTTGTCTTCCGTTTTCTTCCACGTCTCTCTGGTTTTGCTCTCCATTTTAAGGCATTGTTTGTACAACATAGTTTTGTGTTTGTACAGTCAACAGCAGACACTGCTATTTTTTTTGAACACACCCCTTTCAACTAATTGCCCAATTGCACAGCCTTAAGAGCGTGCATATCATGAATGCTGGGTCTTGTTTGCTTTCTGAGAATCTACTGCACCTACTGGTAACTTGTTTGCCATGTAGCAATAAAAAATATACTAAAAACCTGGATTATTCTGGTTAGTCACATTGTACTGCTATTGTTTTGAACAATACTGTATTTTCTATCAGCTCCAGTAAAAACATCAGATTGTACAAACAATAAAAGATTCAAATGGCACAATTTAAAAATCAGATGCACTTAGTCACATGACCTGAGCATGTGAGCTCTGAGTCATGTGACTGAGTTGCACTTCACATGTCTTTTCTTAAGTCAGGTTGAGACCTAACAGGGTGCAGGTTTCTGTGTCCTGTGCAGACTGAAGGCTGCTGGAAAGCTCCTAAACTGGCCGTCTTCACTGCAGATTTTCGCGATCTCCGCCTGCTGCAGCAGAGGAGAAATTCATCTCGAACGAGCCTCTTCACTACCTATGAATTCTGGGTAAATTGAGACCGACCAACATGGCTGACAGAACATCAAACCACTCAGATCCTTACACGAGCGATCAGAAAATCATTATTTACTTTGTATTAGAAAATGTATCAATCTATTGTGCTCTCTAGATCAGTATCATCAATTAGTTACGATCGGCTTCACATCAGGGCACCCCAATTTTTATATAATTTATGTTCTGGAGGTTCACCAGTTTACTGCAACGGGACAGCAACTGGTAAAAAGACATCTTGACGTAAAGACCAGATGTTGGACTGATGCATCACTGGCACAGGGAGGTAACATCAGGTTCAGTCACATGACCTGTTGACTAGCAAACAGCAGAGTGAATTCCTCTTCATCATCTTCAGTCTTCCTCCTCTCTCTCCCCCAGCAGGACACACAACTGTAACAGTCTCTGCTGCATTCTAGGGATCCCAGACAGCTGGGTCTCCAGGCGCTGCTTCTCCTCCTAAGACCAGAGACAACAAAGACCAGTGAGACCAGAGACAACAGAGACCAGTGTGGGCACATTTGTGTATATTTGAATATTCATGATTCCTGGAATGCACAATGAGGGGCAAATGTTGAGGGCCTTCACAAAGGTTTACTGAACCTTTCTTGAGGAAAAACAGTTGTTTGTAGAAGAGTATTATATGTAAATATAAGTATTAAAATGTCTCTGAAGTAGAATACTTCCTGTACTACTGCTGCTAACATATAAACTATAACAGGCTTCACTTAAATAGTTACATGCAGTGTTTATTCTTCGGGGTGAAGCTCTCTCTGCAGATACACTTCCTGTTCCTACTCGATCAACTGTCACAGTCACTTGCAATTAAAGAAAAAACAAACCTTCAGTTCTTGTTCCTTAGAGGGTTGTTGTAGCCGATTATAACAACAGTAACTGTGTTACACCGTCAAACCATGCATGATATTTTCTGAGCTGGTTATCATACTGTGAAAATCTCATTCTGTTGCAGCCCTAGTTCCCACCTGTAGTATATAAAAGATGGAGGACACATCACCACTTCCCTCCACTATGCAAACGTTAAAATATCGTGAATACAGCGGCTGCCATCTTAAAATCTAAAACCTATACTGCAACCAGCCACCAGGGGTGATGACCCAGTGGCTTCAGATCTGTGAACTGTCATGGCGTCCATCTTTATATACAGCCCATGGTTTTGATACTTTGACCTCTCTCTCTGTCACACACATACACCACCTGAGGTGGAGGTGTTTTGTTGTTACCATGGTTACCATAGCATCTGTAGAGGCAGCAGTCACAAGGTCTCTTGGACAGATTTGGTTATTTTAAAAGCATGAACAGTTAAACACGTGAATGTACAGACCTGCAGAGAGAGACGAGTAGAGGCATCCAGTGGCTCAAACCTCCATCCACCCTCTCCATCAAACTGCAGCAGGTGGGAGTGGTACTTCCTGTTTGAGAAGAAGAAAAAGAGGACAGGTGAGGATGAGGGCGTGGTGCTTTGCTGCCCCTGCAGGATGGAGGCACAACTGTCTCGGTGCGTCAGGCTCTGACTGTAGTTTTCTGTACGATGTTTCTACACTGATGTGTTCCTTGTGTGAATACATGTTTCTCCTGCTTTCACCACCAGATGAGCAGCACCTAAACACCTGATCATCGCTGGTTTCAGGGTTCAGGTCTCTAGCCCACCGGGGTCTCTGTGGCCTCGGTGGGCCAATGGTCATACTGGTAACTGTATGCGCGCGTGTGTGAGCACTAACCACAAGGACGGCCTGTGTGTGATCGACAGCAGAGCTATCCCAGCATCCTTTGCAGCCTGGAAGATGCTTCCCTCCACGTCAATGCTAACGGCGCTCGTACACTCGTCCAAAAGGGCATAACGAGGGCTGAGAGAGACACAGACAACACATGGGGGTCAGTTAACACTCACGAAATAACAGTAACCAGTCAGTAAACAGTAACAGTAAACAGCAAACATTTACCGGTGGTAGAACATGCGAGCCATCCCCATCCTCTGTTTCTCTCCTCCAGACAAAACATCCTTCCAGTCGCTGGCAGACTCCCAGCCTGCAGACATGTGCTGTACTGTGCAGTAGCTGAAACTCTCACTGAATAAAGTACTTTGACAATGCAGTACTTAAACATGGTCATAACATTATGAAGTACAAGGCGCAGCAAAGCCCAAATTATCAGACTAAAAATATACTCATCAACTTGTCCTGAAATACTGCTGTTGGAAAAAACTACTGATGGAAATACTTCTGTACGTCAGGGTCTAAACCACCACCTCATTTGAAAAAGCAGCTCCTCTGGTTTATATACAAGATGATGTGGTTCAATCCAGTTTAGAGAGTCTGGTTCTCACTGGATCAGACTGGTCACCTGAGGATCACCTTCATCCTGACAAACTCATGAGTCCTGAGCACACACCTGATACTGACCTCCCTCTCGGTCCAGGATGTAGACCAGGTGGACGGTCCGAAGGATCTCCTCCAGATCCGAATCTGTGACCCCCCTCTGAACCATCTCCTCTGCTGAGTCTGGATAGATCACCTGGTCTCTGAGAGTCCCCTCTGACATGTAGGGCCTGTAAAGCACACATGACTACTACATCACTACTACATAAATCATGTTGATAGTGATAGCTGTTCTAGAGTGTATGGTAGTAGTACTAGTACCTCTGAGGGATGTAAAACATGTGCTGTGGTTCCGGACGGTATAGGACTCCTCCATAGACTGGCCACAGTCCACTGAGGATGCGGAACAGTGAACTCTTTCCACAGCCGTTTGGACCTGTGATCAACACGTTCATGCCCTCATCCACCTGAGAACACAGACACACAGTCCTGAGATGCTATTACTAAACACAAGGAAAGACAAGACACTTTTTTCAGAAACCGTGCACCTACTTACAGAACATCTATTTGTTTTTTGTCTCGCTTTGTCACTTTGTGACTTTATTTTGTAGTAATTTAACTTGACTTTCCAGCAGAAACATTAATAGTCCCTTCACAGTTATCTGGTCTAGAGGCCTCCTGACCTCCTAGGCCGGCCGATGCCCTGACCCCCTGGGCCTAGTCCTACTCAGGAATCCATCCAGGCCACAGGCTGAGAGGTCCTGACATTGATACACATGATCTCTGAATGTAAATGGTCCTCAGACTCTGACCAGCTCTGAAATCCTCCTCACGACACTCTGACAGAGAAGCTGTCAGAACCGAGAGGTCAAAGGTCAAGAAGCAGACAGCAAAGAGAAGAGAATGTTCTTCTTCTTCTGTCTTGTTTCCAACTCCGTTTCCGTTTTTTTTCTGAGTCTACACGGCAAGAATTTCACTCTATAATCCCTCTACTGTCTACAAAAGCATAAAGACAGCCACACACACAGTAAATGCTAATGAGCTGCAGGCTCTGCTGTGACCTCTGACCTCAGGCACTGATGGAAACACTGGTGACAGAATGAGAGAAGAAGAATTGAGAAGATAATAAAAAAAGATAAAAGAGGTGGGAAGATGTGATGAGCATGTTCCACAGCACAGTGACATCACAGATGTGAGCAGCAATCACAAACAGCCGCCTGTTAATACAACATCCAGGCTGCAACGCTGACACCATGTGGCCACTGACACACAACACATATGGCAGACAGACAACTAGGGATGGGCAATGACCAATATTCAATAAAAATCCTTAAATTTAAAAAAAATTGAATATTTCATGTGACTATGATTTTGCCTGTAAAAACAAAGAGCCACTGTTTTCCCTTGTTTTCACAGGCGCCTGGAAATGACGCGACAGCGAGGTCAGTATATCATTTTACTACAGCGCCAAATACAAACAGCAGAAACATGCAGAGACTGCAGACACGGACAACGCTTACAGCCAAATCTTATGCGACAGTTATCTGCCATTATATAAGCAATTGGAAAATACAGAGTGCTGTTCTTCAAACTAAAGCAACGCTGGAGCAGCAAACTGCTCTGGCGAATGTGATCGTTCAATAACACCAACAGGTAACAGGCCGAGTCAAGCAAATGAAACACCTGAGTGTGTTACCTGCATGTTGAGGCTGGACACCACCACATCTCCGGTCGGTGTGATGATGGGCAGGTTCTCACAACGAATCCCCTTCTCCACACTGATCACCTGACCTACAGAGACAACAGATCCCCAGTGAGAAGGATCAAAGCTGCCGCAGCTGAATGTCTCGAGGCGTTGGATCAGACCACACTGTCCTGATTCTCAGCAGGCAAAGTCCAAAATCCAAACAAGATCCAAAAAGGGTAAATATATACACAGGGAAACACAAGATAAACTAGAAAAGGTAAGTTCTGGAGAAATTACTTTGGGAGAGATGACATGCTGCAGAAAAGACAGCGATTGCTGAAAAAGTTGCTGAGTGTTGAACTGTAGTGCATTTAAAGATGTACAAGTGGAGCCAAACAAAAAACAAGGTTAACTCAAAGAAAATTACAAAAAAATGCAAAAGCAGAAAAAAGGTTGAAAAGTTAAAGAAAACAAGGAACCGCCAAATACAAACAATTGGAAAATACTTGAAAGAAAGAAAACAAAAAAGAAAGGATGGAAGAAAAGAAGGAAAGAAAGGAGAAATGAATATAAAAAAATGAAATTAAGAAGCATGAAAGAAAGGAAAGAAGGTGTGGAGGGCAGAGGAAAAAGATAAAAGAAATCAAGGATGAAGGCTTGATGAGTGTTTTCTGATCAATTCTGTCCAGGCTGCAAAGTCTGCAGATGTTCTGGTTCTAGGTTGGTTTGGTTTTGTAGTTTTATTACATCATAATAAATACAAACTGAGGAGAGAAGGAACCGCTGGCTCTACATGCTGCACTTCATTCAACACTCACATAAAACCGGCACACCTGTACATCTGTGGACACACCTCTGATCTCCAGTCGACCACAGACTCTCTGACCATGTTGAACCGCAGCTCCTCCTTCTCCTCCTCCTGCTGCTGCTGCTGCCGCCAGCTCCTCGTCTCTGTCTGCAGAGCGGCGGTAGATACCCTGATTCACATCTTCAAAGACGTCCAACATCTCAGACACCCGCGCTGTGTAACCTGCCAACTCTGTCACCTGGAGACACACAAACACATAGATACTTTGGGTTTATTCATTCACTGAGGTCAGCATGTGTTTGCCATTAGATTGCTGAGAACAGCAGACATCTTTGGTTTTGTCTGAGTTGCATGTGAGTTCTGTAGGACAGTCTGCTATCTGACAAACTCCTCTGTATTTATTACACAGCACCGTCAGCACAACTTTGACACGAGTGCCGACTTTAAAGGCTGCATCTGGTGATTCTGTCTGAGTCCAGACCCTGGTTTAGCTCATCGCTCTGTGCCGTAGACCTCCACTGTACAGCTATTAACAACCCCCCTCCGCCCAGTGAGCCACACCGCCGCACTTCCTCAGGGAACATGGGAGGCCACCTGTTTTTAACAAACAGCTCCTCAGGCTGTGCACAGAACCACTGGTCTCTACTCTGGTTACACTGATCCACCGGCTCCTCACTGCACAGGACAAGGTGCTGGAGCTCTTTTTGAAAAAAGGCAGGCCTCATGTTTTTCCTGAGGAAGAAACATATCATCTGCATCCTTCAACAGAGGAAAACAGAAAGAGGAGGAGAAGTAAAAGCAAGAGGAAGGAGTGACTGGAAGCAAAAGAGGAGTAGGAGGAGGAGGTCTACCTCCTTGTAGGAGCTCATGATCCTCTCTACAGCATCGGCTGCAGCGTTGAGGAGGTTTCTTGCTATGGTGAAGGCCTGAGTCCTCTCACTCACCAGCTCCTCCTCCTTCATCACCATGGCTGCCTGCTTCACCTCCTCCGAGTCTGAAGACCAGAGGTCAAAGGTCAAACCGTGGACATCACTCTACATCATTTCATGATTTACTATTATGTTTGGTGTGTATGTACCATACTCAGAGTATCCTGTGGCGGTGATGATGGGCACAGCGACCATCACCAGGCCGGAGGCGCTCCACACGTACTTCATGAGGAACTGTTCCAACATGACGTACCAAAGCCGCTTCAGCAAGATCTGGTGAATCTGTGAGGACAGAGATGTGTAGCTCCTCTGCAGCTGGGCCATCTCCACCTACAAATCAAGCAAATCAAGTGTACAATGGTCCAACTCTAATGATCCTGCACAGCTACATTTGTGTCCACCGAGAGGGCGGTCTCATACCCTCTCTACCTGGTTTACCTTGTGTCCTCCATAAAACGCAATCTCCTCAGAGTTGGTGATGATTCGAGAATGCATGTATCTAAGATCTCCCTTCCTCTTCGCCTCCTCAGCTACTAGCTTCCCAAATTGAGGTGAGCAGGAGCGCAGAACCTTGGCAGTGAGCACGACCACCAGGCCAGCAATGACCGATGGCCATGTGGTGTTTGCCCCTGCAAGAGGATGATCACAAAGATCACATTTACTGACATTTAGTGTTTTTAAAGCAGACACGACAATGCATTGGTACCTTTAGAATGAGCGGTGCGCAGCAGGGTGTAGCAGGTGACCACCACGTCCAGGATGGGTTTGGTCAGGTTGGAGTAGAGGTGGGCGATGGAGGCTGAAAACATGACGATGTCCTCAGTGAGAGACTGATCAGGGTTAGACAGTCGACCGTCCATGTTACTGACACGGTAGTAAGTCTGCAGAGTCGAACCAGGAAATTTTAGTCATACAAAACTATCAGAACAGAACTTCTGTGTTTTCCCTATATACATTTTGCTGCAACGGCCCACCACTGCAAAATTATTACCGTTGCTGCTTCAGAATTTTATGAAACACAATCTCCCAATTACATGACTCGGCATAGGGCTTTTAATTAGAAACGACAGATACAAGAAGTGGCTGAGGCAAAAGGGAGAGAGAGAAAGACAGACAAGTAAAAGAAAGAAGAGACAGGACAGTAGACTGAAGTAGCTAACGTTAAGTCAGATATTACAATTTATCCCTAATAACACATCAGATGCAATTTGTCCAAATTCACTGGAAACTCACACTCTGTACTCTTGGTTCCATATCTCATGAAGTAACGTTACTGCCTCGTTGGCTGTCATATCAAATTATGGTAGATCTGGATAGTCCTGGCTATCCTGGAAAATAGAAATACTATCTCTTTATTACTGGTAGATATCAATAAATATGTTCTAAAGCTTGTTCTGCAGCTGAGTTTCACTTAAGTTATTTCTGAAAATTATAAACAGCCAAATAATAATAATAATAAACTTTATTTATATAGCGCTCTACAGCTCACAAGAGCACCAGAGTGCTGTACAATCAAAAACACAGAACACAAAGCAATACTAAAACAACTTCTAAAAACATAAAACAAAAGACAAGTTAGAGGGCTCAAAAGCCTGCTTAAAAAAGTGGGTCTTTAAGGCCGATTTAAAGGCCACTAGATCGCTTTCCGCCCGTAGAACAACCAGCAGGGCATTCCATAGTCTAGGGTCACAGACAGAAAACGAACAGTCGGCCCACTTTTTATAGCGAGATCGCGGGACCACTAGTAACAAATGATCCGCAGATCGGAGAGCTCTCTGCGGCACATAAATGGCCAACAGGTCAGACAAATAGGATGGTGCAAGGCCATGAATAGCCTTAAAAACAAACAGTAATATCTTGAATTTAATTCTGATTTGAATTGGGAGCCAGTGAAGAGCACAGAGAATAGGGGAAATATGAGCAAACCTGGGAGCATTAGATAGCAGCCGAGCTGCTGCATTTTGGACTAACTGGAGTTTGTTGAGCAAAGACTGAGGAACTCCAATATACAGAGCATTGCAGTAATCCAACCTCGAGACAACAAATGCATGAATCGCCTTCTCCAAATCACCATGTGACAAAAAAGGTTTCACCTTGGATAAAAGTCTTAGGTGAAAAAAACACGACTTAACCACTGCCCTAATCTGTTTCTCAAAAGTAAAACCACAATCAAAAATTATACCGAGATTCTTTACCGTATCTGACAGGGGGAAGACCGAAGTGCTGAAATTAACAACGTCAGGCGACGGGTCAGGACTAAAAATGATATATTCGGTCTTACTCTCATTTAACTGCAAAAAATTTAGCGAAAGCCATTGCCTAATGTCCCACAAGCAGTTATGTAATGGGCTAAGAGCATTGGGGTCAGACAAGAGCAGTGACATATAGATTTGGACATCGTCCGCGTAAAAGTGAAATAAGACATTATGACTAGATATAATAGTCGCAAAGGGGTGCAATATATAATGAAAAAAGTAGTGGAGCCAGAGTCGAACCTTGCGGAACACCTGAAGTGAGGGGAGCTATATTAGAAACGCAGTCACCAATACTAACCGAAAAGGTTCTGTCGGTCAAAAAGGATGAAAACCATTTTAACACAGTACCTTTGAGCCCAACAAGGTGCTCAAGTCTTGACAGAAGAATAGCGTGGTCGACAGTATCAAAGGCTGCAGATGAATCCAGAAGAACTAACAGAACAGGGCATTTGTTATCAAGAGCCACCGTAATGTCATTATGAATCTTAAGCAACGCGGATTCAGTGCTATGGCGGGGCTTAAAGCCAGATTGAAATTTATCGGCGATATTTAAACAGTCTAAGTGTAACTGCAGCTGGGTGACTATGATTTTTTCCAGAATTTTGGACAAAAAAGGAAGAATTGAAATTGGACGGAAAGACGACAGTAATGAGGAATCAAGGTTAGGTTTTTTTAAGGAGTGGGCGAACCATCACACGCTTAGGAGCAGATGGGACCACACCCGAATCCAAGGAAAGATTAATAAACAAGACCAAAATGGGACTGAGAACATCAAAACCCTCCTTAATAAACCTGGCAGGAAGCGGGTCGAGGGGCGAAGAGGTCAGTTTTAACTGAGCTAAAGTGTCTTTTAATTGGAGTAAAGAAATCGGAGTAAAAGAATTAAAAGTAAGAACTGCAGGGGGACCAGGCTGTGTGTGCACTAAGAATTTAGGCATATTTTGGCCTGAGAGCCCCAACCTTGACAAGAAAATAACTTAAAAATTGGTTGCAAAGGGCAGTGGAACCAACCATGGGCAAAGCACCAACTGGGTCAATAACAGAGTGTATAGTTCTGAAAAGGACTCTCGGGTTCTGACTGTTTGATGCTATGGCATTAGACAAAACATGAGTTTTAGAGACTCTCACAGCCTCCTGATAGGCAAGGAGATTAGACCTCATATATAGCCTACCTGGCCATATATACAGTGGGTACGGAAAGTATTCAGACCCCCTTAAATTTTTCACTCTTTGTTATATTGCAGCCATATGCTAAAATCATTTAAGTTCATTTTTTTCCTCATTAATGTACACACAGCACCCCATATTGACAGAAAAACAGAATTTTTGACATTTTAGCAGATTTATTAAAAAAGAAAAACTGAAATATCACAGCATGTGCGTGTGTGTGGTTGTTTGTCTATGTGTTAGCCCTGCGATGGATTGGCGACCTGTCCAGCCCAGGGTGTCCCCCGCCTTCGCCCGATTGCCAGCCGGGATTGGCTCCGGCCCCTCCGTGACCCCGCTCAGGGAACAAACGGTAGAAGATGAATGAATGATTAACAGAAGCACTGGTTCCTAAAAACATGGGAGAAAGATAAAGACAACCTAGCACTCACATTCAGCATCATAAAGGTGTTTGAACACTCATACAGATAGGCTTTTGTTAGGCTGCTCATCTTTGTAATGTAATATAGTTGTTCAGGGTAACATGTTTACTTTAGTTATTTGCCAAAGTGAAACTTGCTAACATGCTAGGTAAATGATATGGTGTCGATAATGTTAACAGGTATACACATTAGTTATTCAGCTGGCAGTTTATTAGGTACACAAAGTTAAATTAATGCAGTCTAGCCCTTGGACTCTCAGATCACTGTATGGTC
>NW_018128018.1:747106-751923 GCF_001952655.1 Monopterus albus | reverse complement strand
GATTTTAGCATATGGCTGCAATATAACAAAGAGTGAAACATTTAAGGGGGTCTGAATACTTTTCTTACCCACTGTAGATACTACAGAGACTTTTCTTCCTGGTTAGATAAGAGGAAAACCACTTACAAACAGCTCCAGATAGGCCGACACGCTCACTCAGTCTATTAAAAAGAAGCTGGTGGTCCACAGTATCTAAGGCTGCTCTGAGGTCCAGCAGCACCAGAACTGAAGACTTATTGTTATTGAGAATTATTCTGTCATTCGCAACTTTTAGTGAGACTGTTTCTGTGCTGTGATTGTTCCTAAGCCCTAACGGCAACACTTCTAATTTCATGTTTAAGTTTAAAAAGCTACATAGCTGATTAGAGCCTAGTTTCTCTAAAAGATTACCAAAAATATAAGGAAACTGATTTGAATAGGCAGAAAACTGAAAATTATAAAAACACTCAAACAAAACAAAGCAGGAAAAACAGAAGCAGCCATCCTGTCTGTAGTTAGAGAATAAATAAAGAAGAACTCAAACGAGTGTGGGACTTTAGGTACTTAAGTTATAGGAAGTGTGACAGGACAAAAAAAATACATCCTAAAAACACTGCACAGCTGTGCAAAACAACAACAACAATAAAAATGTTTATTTTGTAAAACTTTTGTACTTTTCTCTGTTTTGTTTCACTTCTCGTTTCTGTATGTGCCGTGTTTTATTCTGATGTGAAGCACTGATGTTATAGTGAAACACATGGTTTCATTCATTCATCCATTTTCTACCGCTTAGTCCCTGAACGGGGTCACGGGTGGGGCCGGAGCCAATCCCGGCCGGCAATCGGGCGAAGGCGGGGTACACCCTGGACAGGTCGCCAAGCCATCGCAGGGCTACACATGGTTTTGGTGTCTCTATTTATTCTTTAAGTCCCACTTGTGTGTGTGTGTGTTACCTGGTTGGAGAAGTACAGCTGGTAGGCATGGCTGACCAATCGGCTCCTGAAGCTAAGGCTCAGCTGACCCTCCAGGAACCTGATGCCACTGTTGATGAAAGTTGCAGGAACTGCGACGAGAAGCCACTTAGAGAGCTGCAGCACGAAGGCCCGAGGGTCCTTCTGTACGATACACTTCACTATCGCACCTGACAGATTGATATTATTGATTATTAACTATGTTTTTACTCAGCGCACAGTGTAGCAGCACATACGGCGAAACAGTGGTGTGCTCACAGGCCTTGTCGTGAACACACTGACAGGCACTGACCGTCCAGAGCAGCGACGTAGATGGATAGGAAGGTCCTGGACATGAGAGTGAGTGAGTGCAGAGCGAGCAGACCGACCTCTGGGCACAGGAAGCGTGGAAACAGGAACTTTAACAGACGAGACAGCCTGAGGACAAAGTCCCTGTTCACTGCCGGAGACCTGAGGACACACAGAGACAGGCATCTCTAACTAGGTTCATCCAGGGGGTCAGATTAACAGCTGTGGGTTAAAAGTCAGGCTTTATGGCGTCATACCTGTGGACGGACAAAATGTCTGTCATACAGACCCTGTCAGTCACGCGGACACACAAAGCACAAATTGGCCTTAATCCAAACCTGACTCAAACCTTCAAACATAAAACCAAGCCCGAAGCTTCACGCTGCACGTTGACGTTGTCAGGACTGGCCAGAAGAGTCCTCACAGTGCTGGTTTCTAACAGAACTGCCTTGTGTTTGCTGCTATTCACAGTCTCCCCCCTCAATTCCATGGGTGCGGCTACACTGCATCCCGTCTGCAACATGGCTTTGATCAGTCCTCTGTGCGGCTTCGTCCCCCAACGGGCCTGTCTGCAGGCTTCATAGGCTTTGTAGTTAAGTGGTTTCTTTTTTGTCTGTTGTGTTTATTGTTCTTAATTCTTACTTTGTTGTCTGTAGCCTACAGATAAAGACTACAGTTAATGGTTAAATTTAACGGTTACAGTTAACCCGCAAGGAAAAGATTTGTGGCTGTGTTTCAGTGGTTAATAGTACGTTCAACCTCATAAGCTAATCATTTGGTAGCCTGTTTCACACAGATATCTTTCAGGGAAAGCACTATCTTGATTGGTGGGTCCCACTTTGTTAGAAGTGTCCCAGATGCGGCATCCATCAAAAATAAACTAGCTGCATTTCTTTAGCAAAGTGGATTGGAGAGCCACATGTGGGAGGGATCCAAGATATGATGCAGCCAGACTCAGTGGAATCACAACCATTGACTAGACTGGCAGCAACCAGCTCTGGTGACCGCTTCGCAGACAGAACGCAATGCAGCTGTAACCAGTGGAAATGAGGGGTCAGTATATCTATTCAGCCTAGTTATGTACAGTACAGTTCATACAAAACCAGTACATTCCTCTGACCCTGTTTGTTCACTATACAAATAAAAACTGACTTAACTGTGTCCCCACAGCCACAGACAGGTACACTGACACCTACCTGCTGTCGCTTTTCTTCCTCCCTCTGCTGTTCTCCAAGGAGCTGCGGGTGGAGGTGGCCACGCCCACAGGGAGGTTGTCCTTACCCACCCTTTTACCAACTGCATACCTCTGGAAAAAAAAACAGTTACCCGTTTCTGAGTGTGTATGTGTGCACATGTGCACTGTCTCACCTGTATCCTCCTCCAGACGAACGGGGACAGTTTTCTGACAGCATAGGTGGCGAGTAGCAAGGCCAACAGCTTCCTGAGCTTGGAGCTCTGCCTCAGCTGAGCCGGCAGCTTCTGATAGGTCAGCTGCATGCTGACAGACAGGTAACAGATGACCAATCAGACGACAGTAACAGGACCACAAGAGGAGTCCAAACTGAACTTGGTCCTGGGGGCCCACTGAGGACTCCGTCACGAAAACGTGATGAGCTCAGAGTCAGGTCCTGCACCTGCACAGGTTTGAGAGGTTGTTGTGAGCTGGAGATAATACCTGGACATCAGAGAGGGTGGATACATTCAGACGACATCACAGTGTCAACCTCAGGTGAGACACAAGCACCTGGCCATCATCACCTGCACGCAGCCGACACGCAGCTCAGACAAAACTCTGCCAAAACACCTGCTAACAAACAACAAGTTCTGCTTCATCTACAACTATTCATGACTTTGCTTCAGAAGCTGACGGTGAACTTAAAACCATGAACCTCTGCAGCAGCCTGGTCCTCTCTCTGTCTCCAGCTCATCGATTTATTTCTGTCTATAAACATATTTCACACAAACTTCATCTTCCAACCAGAGCCTCAGATCCCAGGACACAGATCTGCTGTGTCACAGTGCAGCTTACTAGTGTATACCAGTTTAGTAGTACCGGTTACTACTTTAGCACTAGTGTATAGTAATTTAGCAACACTAGTTTCTGTTGTTCTCAGCTTACTGTAGAGTTCACGCTGTCCTCTGCTTTACTGTCTAGGTGTCGCTGAGACTAGGACTTGTGCTCGGGCAGCAATATTGTTGTTTTATGGCTACAAAGTTGGATCACTGATGTTTTATTGTCTATCACGATTAAACTTGATTGTTGAGACAGCGCCCAGACCCTGAAGAGAAAGCTTTGTCTAAGAGAGGTTTGACATGATGGTATGTGTAGCGCATTATGTCGTGAAACTTCATTATCAACCGTGTTTAAAGTATTTGCATTTTGTTATGGTATTTACTAATACTTTATAGCCGTCCCTGGTGGGCTAGTGGTTAAGGCGCAGCGCTCTCACCACGGTGCCCTGGGTTCGAATCAGAGTTGCGTCAGGAAGGGCATCCGGTGTAAAACACGTGCCAAATGTCAACATGCGAGTCGTCAGTGTGACAATTTGCTGTGGCGACCCCTAAACAGGAAAAGCCGAAAGTGACTTTCTTATTTACTAATACTTTATGCAGCATTTTGTGTGCATTATTTAATAAAACTTCATTAACAGCGTGGTCTGCGAGGCTCCTGTGTTCGGTGATTTTACTAACTTGTGACTGTACAGGACAGTAAAGGTGCAACTGACTGTTAATTCAACTGCCGATCAGTTCCCAGATTAATCAATTCACTGTTTAGTTTGTTAAGCATCAAAAACGGGAAGCACGGTAATGTGGAGAAGCTACCTGAGAGGCTGCAGCTTTACTCAAAACACCGATGGACTATCAGAATAGCTATGGCCCGATCCGACAGCTGACGACCCGCCGCAGCCGCACAGTTGTGTATCATAAAGGTATGTGCCAAAAAATTAGAATATCGAGGGAAAGTCCATTTATTTCAATAATTTGTTTCAAAAAGTGAAACTTGTATGTTATATTAGTTCACTACACACAAAGTGAAATATTTCAAGCCTTTATTTGTTTCAATTTTGATGATTATGGATTAAAGACAAAAAAAAACCCAAATCCAGTATTTCACAAAATTAGAATATTTCATGTGACCAATAAAAAAAGGATCTTAAACACATGTTGGCCTTCTGAAAAGTGTGTTAATGTACTGTATTATGTCCTCAGTACTTTGTTGGGCCTCCTTTTGCATTAATTACTGCATCAAGGCGACGTGGCATGGAGGCGATCAGCCTTTGACACAGTTGAGGTGTTATGGTAGCCCAAGTTGCTTTGATATTGGCCTTCAGCTTGTCTGCATTTCGGGGTCTGTGTTCCCTCATCTTCCTCTTGACAATACCCCATAGATTTTCAATGGGGTTTAAGTCAGGTGAGTTTGCCGGCCAATCAAGTACAGTTATTCCATGGCTATTAAACCAGGTACTGGTAATTTTGGCTGTGTGGGCAGGCGCCAAATCCTGCTGGAAAATAAAATCTTCAGCTCCAAAAAGCTTGTCGGCAGCAGGAAGCATGAAGTGCTCTAGAATTTCCTGGTAG
>NW_018128018.1:719578-743782 GCF_001952655.1 Monopterus albus | reverse complement strand
GTCTATTGCCCAGTGGTCCCAAGTCCTGTTTTCAGATGAAAGCATATTCTGCATTTATTTGGAAATCAAGGTCCCAGAGTCTGGAGGAAGACCGGAGAGGCACAAAAGTCAAGCTGCTTAAAGTCCAGTGTGAAGTTTCCACAGTCAGTGATGGTTTGGGGAGCCATGTCATCTGCTGGTGTGGATCCATTGTCTTTTATCAAGTCCACAGTCAACGCAGCTGTCTACCAGGAAATTTTAGAGCACTTCATGCTTCCCGCTGCCGAGCTGAAGATTTTATTTTCCAGCAGGATTTGGCACCTGCCCACACAGCCAAAATTACCAGTACCTGGTTTAATAGCCATGGAATAACTGTACTTGATTGGCCGGCAAACTCACCTGACTTAAACCCCATTGAAAATCTCTGGTGTATTGTCAAGAGGAAGATGAGGGAACACAGACCCTGAAATGCAGACAAGCTGAAGGCCAATATCAAAGCAACTTGGGCTACCATAACACCTCAACTGTGTCAAAGGCTGATCGCCTCCATGCCACGCCGCTTTGATGCAGTAATTAATGCAAAAGGAGGCCCAACAAAGTACTGAGGACATAATACAGTACATTAACACACTTTTCAGAAGGCCAGCATGTGTTTAAGATCCTTTTTTTATTGGTCACATGAAACATTCTAATTTTTTGAAATACTGGATTTGGGGGTGTTTTTGTCTTTAATCCATAATCATCAAAATTGAAACAAATAAAGGCTTGAAATATTTCACTTTGTGTGCAGTGAACTGATATAACATACAAGTTTCACTTTTTGAAACAAATTATTGAAATAAATGGACTTTCCCTCGATATTCTAATTTTTTGGCACATACCTGTACTTTTGACCTTCTGTTGCTTTGCATGTGTCGGAAATGTTACAAGCAGCGTTTTGTTAGTGGTACATTTGCACTGATGTGCGCAGCCTGTTCCCTGCATCCTGATTATTGTGCTGCCATTTATGTTTGTGGCATTTTGTCTGTTTTGACCCTCGCATCACTGCTGCAGCTGAAAACAAACCAACACCCACACATTTACAGAAATACTGACAAATGCACAGTGTCCTTATGAACACATGACTAAAACATTAGGAAATGTAGTTTGACATGAAAATTTAACTCAACATTCAGTTAGTCATTTACATTTTTACATTGGTTTTATATTACAGTATTTATTTGATTTCAATTTTATGTACAATATATGTGTGCTCTCTGGTGCTCATATTGAAGATGAACGAACTCTAGAACACAAATGAGACAAAGTAAATTTAACTAATTATATGACAGGTCACACCTTTTTTCACATCCAACATCCTGTGAGGATCAATAAAACTGATCTTAAGTCTTATCTCAGCCGACCCGGGGCCTTTCTGTGCGGAGTCTGCATGTTCTCCCTGTGCCTGCGTGGGTTCTCTCCAGCTTCCTCCCACAGTTCAAAGACATGCAGCTTATGTTGACTGGTGACTCTAAACTGCCCGTAGGAGTGAGTGTGTGCACGTGTAGTTGTTTGTCTAGTGTCACCCTGTGACAGACTGGCGAACTGTCCGGGGTGGACCCTCTCACCCAATGTCAGCTGGGATTGTGCTCAGGGGCCTGTTGTATCACTATCTGTCCAAGCGTACTGTACTCAAGTACAATTTTAAGGTACTAGTACTTGAGTAGTTCCGTTTTCTGCTACTTTATACTTCTATTCATTTCAAAACTGTACTTTTTATTGCACTACATTTACTCTATAGCTTTGGTTCTTATTTTACAAATCCAAATAAAACATTGTTTTGTTCTAAATTAAACAACCCAACAGTGAGTACAAATATAGGCTATACGTTATAAAAGTTTCAGTAGTATGAGTACTTTTACTTGTAATAGTTTAAGCACATTTTTGTGAGTATAATGCAAGACATTTACTTGCAATGTAGCATTTTACAGGTTGGTATTATTACTGTTACTTAAGTATCCACAGTAAGTAAAACACATAGTGTAATGAAACGTCACAGTAAAGGTACCACTGACGAAATGTACCCTATGTGAACTCCTCGCTTTTAAAAACACTGATTAAACAAACAGTTGTAGAAACGGTCGGTCTGTTCCCATTGGTAAAACCCGATAAGACGAATTAAAAGCGTTGCAGCTGAGTCCAGTTCCGGTTAACTTTGCGTTAGCTTCTGACTGTGACGTTAAGGTAAATACTGGGTGTAGCAGCCGGGTAACGCAAACAGCCGCTCTTATTGTCGCCGGTAAAAGCACATTTATGAATAAGTGTTGACTGTGGACCATGTTACTGTGACCACTGAGCGGACAGAGAACGGTGCCAAAAGTGTAACCCGGGTTAAATAACCCGATAGCTAGCAGCGGGATGCTAACCGAAGCTAGCCGCTAACAGGAACTTTGTTCTTACTCTGATGCGAACATGAAAAGCGTTGAAAGTTTGACGGTTTAATCTGCGGCTTGTGCTCCCAAACCTGTCCAGGGCACAGATACGTCATCGGTTTATATCCCTCCTCCACAAATCTCTACTTTATTTCGTTACTTATACCGTTTAATGGTCTAACAGCAACTCAGAGATAGTTTACCTGACAGGACGGGCCGCATCCCAATACTCAAACACATCCTCCTAACCTTCTTACCTCGTCCTACTTCCGACAGGGAAGTAGCCGTTAGCTGTTAGTTGTGGTGGAAGAAGTATTCTAATCATTTACTCAAGTAAAAGCAGATATTTTACAGTGTAGAAATGCTCCGTGCATTCAAAATGTTACTTAAGTATCACCATCCAAATATACTTGTTGTACCCAAAGTAACAGTCATCATTCTGCATAAGGGCCCATTGCACATTAAAGCTGGGCTCTTTAACTTTGAGAATTGGGTGGATTTGGTAGAGAATTTGATAGTATAATATCCAGGTCCCTCCCTCCACCGTGCTTCTGCACTGCCTCCTGCAGAGAGGGCTCTCCTCATATTTTGATTGATAATAACAGGAAAATAATTGATATTTTCTAATCCTGAATGTCAAAGCAAAATACAAGCCGAGGTGTAGTGGTCAGGACTCATACAGGATGGTGTGCACACAAACACTGATGTACCATACCCCCCATGTACAGTGTAGCTCTGCACTGCAGCGCGCACGCAGCAATCCACTTATTCAAGCGCGAAACAAGAGAAAGACATGGACTGTATGCGATGGGGATTAAGTTTTTAAGTCATACCGATCATCTCAAACACAACTGACTCATGTAGATGGACATAAGAAAATTCTTTAGAGGAAGCTGAGACAGGGAAGAAACTCGGAGAGATGAGGGTGAGAGGTCAGATCTGGCTGTAAATCAATTCAATTTCAATTTTTATTTGTATAGCACCAAATCATAACAAAAGTCGTCGCAGGGGACTTTACAAACAGGCTAACGTTAGTTTACTTAGAACATAACCAGGCGCGGATGTTGACTGTATAAATTAGAGCTATGTCCATCAGTGCATGTGATCAGCTGGACTACTTTTAAAATGCTATTTACTACATGAAATAAAATAAATTCCAAGTATGTTGCATAATACATCACAGGTAGTGGTCTATGTTAACTATGGACTGTTCATTCTGAATTTAAGGAATATAACAATATTTAATGCTCTTGCCACACAGTCCAAATGATGTTTGTTTTATGCACATTCAACAAATGAACCTTTGGCAGGAAGGGAAAGTTGGAAGGAAGCTGTCTGTGTCTACGGAGACGTGTGTGACCACCAGCCGTCCACTGCACAACACAATTTTGAAGTATTGGAGCATCGATATGTTATGTGGCCTTATGAGTTACAAAAATGGTTAGATATTGTTTTTCTAAATTAATGATTTGTTGATGGATTAATTGTTGTGAAAGTTTAAATCTGACAAATCAAACAGGGGCTGCTTGACAATCAAATTATATTACTGTAAAATGCAGAAGAAGGTAAAAAATGTGCAATACAGGTCCAAACTATTGCACCATAAAATCATGTCAAGAATGTTCTTAATGTATGTTGACATAAATATTTTCATAAAGATTAATATCATTACCTTTGTATGTTTACCAGTAGTAGTTTCACTTTCAGTAGCAGCAGTATGGCAGTGGAACAGTGGGTTAAGCAAGGGAAGTTCAAATAGCACAATGGATAGCGCAAGATTTGAATCTTATAGGCTTCAGTTACTTTATAATCTTTAGTTACTTTTCATAACTTTAGTTTCCTGTAGTTACCTGTCATAACTTTATTTGCCCTTTAGTTACTTTTTATACTTTTACTTTCCTTGATTATACATATTACACTGTATTGATGATTGTCCAGAACTACTGAGCTTTGGTTACTTTTAATATCTTTATTTTCCTTGCTTATACATCTTACAATTGTATTGATGAGTGTCAAGTGATACTGAAGTAGAAACTGCCTGCTTTAACTTTTGTGGCGACATGATGTCTGTGCCTTCAAGTAACCAGACGGCCTATTTTACATTTTAACACAGACCTGTTGGCCTGTTTTGCATCTTCACATAGGCCCGCTTAGCATATTCCAAGTTCTGCGTTGCCATGTAGTATCTTGCAGAGACAGGGGGCCTACAACCTGAGATGACCACCTGGCCCGTTTAGCATACCCACTAGGTCCTGCTTTGTCCTGTAATAGCCTACACAGATAGGGGGTAATTACCTGTCCAGCAGAAATATGGCCAATTCGTCATCGCTGTTAGATCCAGTAAAGTCCCGCGCTTTTTCTGGGAAAAGAAAAGCAGCTCCAAACAGCTTCTCCGGAGGACGAGCAGGACATGTGCTCTTCTTTTACTGTTTCCTTCTCTTTATTTGTATGTATGTCGGTTATTGGTTTTAACGTGTTATAGAAGTAAATTTAGATTTGATTTATGATTATGCTGTATTTTGTTTTATTCATCTGATTCTGAAAAGGAACTGGCCTTATCAAATGCATATGGCCTAATACAGTAGAAAGTACAAGATCTGATTTAAAGTCCAAGGATGGTAGCAGAAATTGGAAATGCTCAAGTAAAGCAGAAATATCTCTAAATTGTAAAGTACTTGAGAAAGTGTACTCAGTTACTTTGTACCACTGGCTGCTAGCTGTTGGTACAAACCCATTTATGACTGGTAGCTGCTGTGTGTTACTGTATGTTTGTAGGTGACTTCTCTTTGTTTTGGTTCCCTCAGCTGTAGACACCTGGGGCCATATTACACCTGGTCTGACTCCCAAGGGGACTAGACTGCTGTTCTGGAGGTTGACAAATGTGAAACATGTTGAAAATAAAACTTTAAAGGTTCTCTATATTGCTGAGGTGTGCACTGTAATGGTGAGTTGTAGTCACACTGTGCAGACATTGTTGTGCCCTGCTGTTGGTGCTGACCCGTCACAGCCAGCTTCACTGCAGAGCAGAAACTAGTTCAGGCAAACAGCACCTGTAGGAATGTGGCTTATTATATGTTTATGTAGTAACCTGTACTGTAAAGATTTCAATACTGAACAACTTCAAACTGAAGGATCCGAGAGGACGGGGGTCAGAATAAACCTACGGACTGTTTAACCCCGTCTCTGGTGAGTGCTGTGAACACATCCACAGTGGTTCTCAGAGGAGACATTTATGTAGCTACTGTATGCTGCAGCAGTGTCCTGTTGGACAGGAGTGTCATTATTTATCAGCTTGTCCTGGTTTCCATGCAAACAGACACAAATGAGCTGTAGCAATGTTCCAGTCTAGCCAGTGATTCCCACCTGGTGTGTCTGTTCACCAGCAGTAGACATTCTGATTTAGTAAAAAAAAAAAATAACTGCACACACATCCGTACGGCTCTCTATTTTTTAAGCACTTTATTTTTATCCCTATTTATCTCTTTTCAATGAACATTCCTGTCTGCATCATTTACTGCCTGTTTATACTGCTTATTTTGTTATACTACACAGCCTTGTGTTGGTTTACTGTTTACTTGCCCCTTGCATGGTGACATATGTACATGACAGCGGTAACCAATACATGAACAGCCTTCAATAACATTGTCAAACCCATTCGCACACAACAGAACACATGAACATCAGCGGCCGGTCAGGGTCGCCACAGTATTTACACCTCCTGACAAATCACACAAGTGTTCCCTTTCCCGTTATAGTATGAAATGTCAGTCGGTGCCATTTATAGGGACTCAAATTAGTAATCTGCTTCTTCTCTAGTGTTATTTTATTTACACCATTGACATATTACATATGATGTAATTTGTAAATATCTTGCAGTTTGGTATTTGGTGTATTGCTGTTAAAAGACATTTTTTATTGATGTATGTCAGCATTTGTGTGTAATATATTTCTGAACCCCCTCACTGCAGGACCTGGAAGCCTTAGCTGGCACGAGGCCTCCTCTATCTCATGGACACGCATTGAAACCGTTTCGGTTCAGGAGACATGTCCAACACCGGCAGAGAAGACGGCTTCTGCATCATCAAAGCAGCAAGATCAGCATTGAAGTGTAAAGGCATCAACAACCCTTTAAAGGCAGCCCAGTGTGGAACCACCACCAATGCTGCCAACTAGCTTGCTGGATTGCTGTTGCTCTTCAAGAACCTGGACAATGATACGGATGACTCCTCTTTTTTATTGGATCCATAGGGAAAACATGTTTCACCACTATAAGAAAGAAGAACAATCGAGCTATTCGGACTATTTTTTAACAGGATGTAGTGTCTATGCCATATATCAGTGGTCCCCAACCTTTTTATCACTGCGGACCGGTCAACGCTTGAAAATTTTTCCAGCGGCCCCACCTGACCAATAAAGCTGATTCTGACTTGTGTTTGAGAGGAAAATGATGGGTGGTGCTGCCCCACTGGACCAGCAGCTACACCACCACTCCCAGGTGGGATTCATGCCACTTTAAATTATTTACCGCGTGGCTGTTTTGCATATTTGCACATTTAATTTTTACAGTTTATTCATTATCATCAGTATTTGCTGAGAGTTTGACTTCAGTTATAGCTCGACAGGTGTCACTTCTTTCTTAGAAAACTGTGGCCATGCACGTGCTCCAGGTGTTACTGTGGAATGGAGAGAAGTCAAAAAGACAAGGTTAATAAATCTGATGCTGCAGGACATCTCCAGCTTCCCCCGTGGCTCAGTGTACACCAGACTAAGAAGACTCTCGGGAGACAGTAAGAAGTCTTTATTTAAAAACAGCTGTCAGTCATTTATTTACAGTAAGTGTTTTAACTTTCCAATATGAAACAGCAGAAAGAGTTGAGACTGAAAAACGTACAATCAAAGAAAAAGCTTTTTACAGAAAGCTCAGACTGTGCATCAGAAAGATGAGAAACAAACTGTACAGAGTGCACCTGAATGCATCCCAGCAGTGATGTCGCACTGGCACACAGCTGGACAAAAGCTGGTCCTGGACCTGAAGGGGGGACACGGAACATCAGAGTATGGCTCCCAGAACTACTGCTACTACTCCACAGTACTGGTACCAGAGGACAGTGATCAACTGTGATCAACCTCTGATATTTCTGGATTTAAATATCATGGAAGGGGCATGGGATGGGGAGGGGTTATGTTTACACATCTGGAGATGCACTTAGACATTTTGTGACTAAATGTAAATAAGAATAAAAAGGTGCTGTATTCGTCAGCTGAGGGAGACACCAACACCAGACTGAAAATATAACATGAACAAATTGACTTTTTAAATCCTCAGAAAATTGCACAGAGTTTGGTTGGTTGCTGGTGGAGAATTTCTACAGTATTTCTACAATCTTGGCTACAGCCCTGAATATTTGCACTGCTCAGTACTTTACTCTGAACAGTATCAGAGTATTACATATTGGTACTGCAGTATTTGGACTGAACAGTGTTTCTCTGCATGATCAAACACAGTTGGCAAACAGTTAGTGAATGTATATACACATATATTTTTGTGTTTTGTTCAGACATCTGTTTGGCTTTGGTGGGCGACTGGAATTAGAAGAAGTGCATGCTGGGACTGAAGCCACAGTCATATGACAACGGGTGTCAGCCTTATTCAGGCTTAGCTGGTGCCGCTGTTTTCTAAGATGGGGGTTAGGATTAGGGCAGCTGTGGCTCAGGAGGTAGAACGGTTGTCCTCTAACCAGAAGATTGGCAGTTCAAGAACCAGATGTCAAAGTGTCCTTGGGCAAGATGCTGAACCCCATGTCAGCACCTTGCAGGGATAGCGCCACCATTGGTGTGTGTGTGAGTTGACACCACAGTTGGCTGCTGCGGTTCTGTACCGGAGACAAATTCCGTGTGTGTGTGTGACATACTTGGCCAATAAAAGTTATTAAAAAACCATGTTCTACACATGATATTTTTGGAAATGATTCAGCTGCTCTTTGTCTACAAGAGGAGCAATACTGAGGTATCAACAGAGTTACAGTGTTTGACGTGATGGATTCACGATTCTACTGTTATGATCTGTTCATATTTAATGACTTCAGTCACTGTCTTAACTTAGCAGTGGAATACTCAGGTCCTTTACTGCTGTCAAAGTAGTAATGCCACAGTTTACCAATATGCTGTTACAAGCCCTGCATTCAAATTTGTTATTTAAGTAAAAGTACAAATGTATCAGCATCCAAATGTACTTGAAGTACCAACAGTACCAGTACTCGTCCTGCAAAACGGCCCATGTCCCAGTAACGTCTCTGATACTGGATCATAGTGACTAATTACTGTGTCCATCACTTTAATGCTGCAGCTGGTAAAGGTGGAGCTGATGGTAACTACCTTATATACTTATACTGGGAAGTACTTTCCATCCTGCTGGGTAGCTGGTGGATTTCCTACTGGGATCAATAGAGTCTGATGGTTCTACTGGGTTTGGTTTGATTCATCTGATTCAAGGTACGTACATGACGTGTAGTAAAAAAGTACACGGTTTGTCTCTGACATAGAATGAAGTCACAGTATGAAGCAGCAGGACACGGAAATACTCAAAGTACAGATACCTCAGAATTGTACATACAGTAAGTACAGTACTTGAGTTTCTCTCTTATGCAACTGGATTCATGTCATTTTCATGTCCGTTGGATCTGACAGTGTTTTCACTGTCAGATCAAACTGGATTCAGGCCTGACACTAATTCAGACTGGTCTGAATGCTACAGGTGATGAGTGGCTCATTAGAGAGCAGCCCATCATGTGAAGAGACCAGGCACCTGCGCTGTGACATCACAGTGATTTGCTTTGTTTGATTGTGGATGCAGTAATCTGAAAATTTGTTGTATTAGTTTCTGAACCACAGACACAGACAGTAAAACTTGTCTGGAGTTCAGCCAACACTCCACAGCGATCACTGACTAGAAAAGATGTTACAGGTTAGAGTCAGTGATTGTCTCTATTGTCATCCCCCACCAACCCCGTCCAGAGACCAGCAGCACCAGTGAACGTGGTGTCCTCACCGTAATGTGAGTCCAGTTTATCGCTCTGTACCGTAGACCTCCACTGTTGTCCACCAGCTATTAAACCCCCCAGTGAGTCACCCTGCTGCACGTTTCCTCCTCAGGAAACACGGGAGGCATCTGTTTCCAACAAACGGCTCCAACGTGTTGTTCTGTGCAGCGGGGGGAGCTGGTGGAGCAGCATAAAATCACCAGCCTTCTTTTTTAAATGCAACACAGACTGTGTTTCTTCTTCATGTGTTTTGATGTGAAGTGCCTGGCATGTCATGTGACCATGGCTTCGCATGGAGGTCAGTATGACTTTGTGACACTGAACAACCTGACTTAAAAAACTGAGAACAGAACAGAGAAAACAAACCACAGACTGAAAGTTTTTGGTTCAGGGACTAACTGATCCAACGCTGCAGGAATAAAATCAACTCACAAGACGACACAGTAGAGGAAACACTCAGCATAAATAAAACACTGACATCACGCGTTTTAAAAAGCTGCATTTCATTCATATGGAATTCGTTTTATAAAAGTTTCACTAGAGCTCCAAACAAAGCAAAATCAATTCAGTCAATCCATAAACCAATCAATCACAAAAGAATCAATCAAATGTGACAGTGTCATCTGATTGTCGCTGCAACATTTTTTGTCCTGAAACAGTTTAAACCTCTTATTGCTCTCAGACTGGATCTGGTTTCTGACAGAGTCCTGCAGAGACCTGAAAACCCGGACCTGATCAGCTCAGAATGAAGACCTGGTCTCAGTCCAGAGGGAATGTGGGGAGACTGAATATTTGGCTGATTTGTTCACCACCACTCACCGCACCACTGTCGCCCTCCTTTTTTCAAATTTTGTTTGGAGCTGAGGGCCGAGTAGTGCTAGTTTCTGGTTTGGATCCTACACAGTTTATAAATAAGGCTCCTGATGACAGAGGAGACCAGGTCCAGGTCTGTAGTCTGTACTGGCTGTTCAGAAACACAGTAACAGGTTCAGGTGAGGAGGACCTGATCCATCTGCAGCAGCTGGTTTACTTCTAATGCAGAGACACTGAGTCTGAGCTGTGAAAAACACCTGCAGAACTCCACCTAGTGGTTTCTGGACTCACCTGAGAACAGGTCACCTGATCTGATTGGTTGAACTTTATCAAAAGAACCTGCTGGTTGGGTGGATGGAGCTGGTGATGCCAGCGAGCTAAATGTGTCACCATCATCACGTTTATCAAAGGTTTGTTTATATAAAAACTCTGACGTGTCCTGATTGTCGCAGCAAAGTCTGCTCAAAGGCTACAGATGAGAAAAAACAGTCCAACACCAGCTGAAAACCTGCAGCTCACATGTAAAAGTTTGATCCAAAATTCCTTTGGTTGTGAAACTGGTTCAGACTGTAGATAGTCACAGAAAAACCAGTTCACCAAAGCTGTGCAGCATCTGAACCTGGTCCAGACCAGGGTCAGCTGGCAGATCCACATGGGTTTAACCCAGAGAAGGGCACGGGGGAATTAGTTCAGTTCAGTGACATCATTATCATCCTTTGCTTGACATCATGGTGGGGTTTCAGCTGAAGCCAGGTGGTGTGATCCCAGATGCTGCTGCAGGACATATAGTCCTGCAGGTTGCTGGTTCCAGGAAGCCAACCTGGGATCGGTCCATTTTTCTGTCTGTGAGCATCCGGATTGGTATCTGAGTCAGACCAGGGTCCCTGGTGATGGCTGGTCCACAGTCGAGGCTCTGAGAGGAACGTCCTGTTTCTGAGGATTGAAGGAGTCATGGTAGAGTGAGCTATCCACAGAGAGAAAGAGACAGAGACAGGTGATCAGCTACAGGATTCAGGTGGTCTTACAGTGGTGGATCTGCACCTGTACAGTTGAGCTGACTCCTACCTGCCATGAAGCGGGTGTCCGTGGAATGTGGCCGAGTGTGGCAACATCTGTTTGTGAAGTGATGTGGCGTGATGATGACTTGTCTCCATCTGATAGGTCAACTGCTGGATGGCACCATGTGTTGTCCGTCTGCGCTGCAGAGCTACCCCACCTGCCTGACCTTTGACTCCACCATCGACTGTAGTGCTGGCCCCTGCGTTAGCCTTTCCATTGGTCTGATTTTGGTGGGTGGAGCCTATCGTGTTCCTCAGGTACCAGTCCCTCAAACCTGTCAGTCAAACATCAGAGAATCAGTGAGACCCTAAGAGCTGATCCACAGGTGAGTTTATCCGATCTGTTTATATGTTTTGATGCAGACCGAGTGTGAATTCATTTAAGAACATAAGCTGGACCTGGCCCAACTAAGCCCCAGGGTGGGATCAGTGGGAAGCAAGGAGACCCATGAAGATTTCTAGAGCCCAGTTCTGGTCCTGAACAGACACCCTTGCATACAACTGATTACCTGGATCAGGTATTGTCAGTAGGATGCGTTCTCCAGGTCTGGAGTAAATCTGACACCCAAGTCAGTTTAGCACACTGGGGACAATAAAGTCCCACACAAACTAACAAAGTGACCGATTAACTAATTCATTCTGGAGAACCTTTAACCAGCAATCCAGATCCCACTTGGGTGTCCCATCCTGCAGTGAACAGTAGCTGATCTGTACGAGTGCCGTACTGGAGCACTGGGGGTAGCGGCTGCTGGACTCACAATTTGTGATTTGGCCTGTTAATCATCCATTTACAGGTGGTTTTAGTGGCTGACTATTGGACCATTCAGTTGGTTTGGACTTCAGGGCCTGTGACGCTGCTCCCCTAGTAGCTGAATCTTTAGAGTAAACATCATATCATCTGACTCAAAGTCCTGCATACTGGGTATTTCACAGTGGAATCAACTTTTTGTGTCAACTGTGTAACAGGAAGTGTTTGGTACTTACCTTCCAGGGCAAGGGCCTTGTGGAGGCTCCTGGTGGCTTCCTCTAGCTGGGTGTCCTGGTTGGGGGGCAGCTGTGGTGGTCTGGGAGGCAGCAGGTGGGGATGGGGGTCTGGCTGGATGGCAGATGGAAGAGGATTAGGGGTATCGGATTGGCTCTGCTGCACAGGGAGGAAGGGGCCGCAGGACTTAGTGCGGCTCACCTTGACTCGCCGCTGGTCGGCAGGGTGACCGCGGTAAGTGGGCAAGGCTCTGGGGGCCTGCTCAGAGGAGTGGTCATTGTAGAGCAGCTGGTGCTGTGATGTGATTGGCTGCTGTCGCTGCAGCTGCTGCTGTTTCCCCCAGATGTAGTCCAGCAGCACCTCACTGTGCCCCCCTCCTGTTCGTCCCCTTCCACCTCTTTCTTGTCCTACTCCTCCCCCTGTCCCTCCCACCTCATTGGGTCCGTTATTCATCCTGGTCTTTCTGTCCATCAGCATCTCAGAGATCCTGAACGCTCCAGCAGTATTCATTCCTCTGGACCCCGGTTGACTGTTTACCCACAGTACCGCCTGCTGTGGCCTCCCCTCCTCCTTCAGGGGGGTGATGCAGTCCAGGAGGCTGTCAGAGTTATTACTGCTACAAGCCACACTAATCCTGGCCACCCCCTCCCCAGCTGGTCCTGGATCAGATGGTCCAGAGGAGGAAGAGGAGTCTTGAGAGCCAGGGAGAGGAGGGGGAGGATCAAGAGGGAGAGGACAAGAGGGAGGCAGGGGGAGGGGCTTGTGGGTCTGATGAGTCTCTAGATGGTCAGACCTGAAAGAGGGACAGGTGAGAAGACTAAAGACCACCTGAGACCTGCACAGACCAGAATAAAGAACACCTCAGTCTTGACTGAGGAACATTCAACACCTGCAGGTCACATGATTACACCAGGTGGGGGTGAAGTCACAGGCTGTGTCTGAATCACTCACTCATTTACACTATAGTGCAGGGGTTGGCAATCCCAGTCCTTGAGGACCACTGCCCTGCTTGTTTTCCAACTATCCCTGCCCTCCCCACTGCTGACTTCCTGGATCAGGTGTGTTCAGTCAATCAGAAGCTGGAAGATACCATAATAGATAAAGGTGGAGTGAGGAAAGATAAAGTGCATTGGTATTCTTGACTTGGCTGCCCCAAGTCCACACAAGTCAGCTCTTAAAGCACCCTCAATAAAATGAGCAGAGCAAGAACACTTCTGGTTTTTTGTACATGGCTGGATGCAAACTTTGAAACTGAACAGTACCTGGGCTGTTATTGATGGTGTTTTACAAGTCCACAAGAACACAATACAGAGAAGTACGCGTATTAGAAAACGCCAGCGCTTGCAGGCTCTGCTTCCTCTTCTGCAGCTCTGCCATTAACTTTTTCTGCTTTGTGTCTGGACAGGTGAGAGGGTCTGCGCACACATGTGCACTACTTTGTGCTAACAGTACCACTGTGCTATGCTCTGCATTTTAATGGTGGGAAAATCACTGTTGATGATCGTTACAGCTGTCAGTGACGATGCAAACGTGCCACGTGATTAGTGAGTGTCCACAAGCACCGTTCACTAGTGAGTGGACATTATACAGGGAGCAGTGACTGAGGGGATGAGGGAGTGATTCTGGACACAGCCACAGAGAGTTTACCTGTGCAGCGAGTTCCTAGTTTTGTTCTGGTAGAAAACCTCCACAGGAGATCCTGCAGACAGACAGAGAGAAGAAATATGATGGAATAATCCAGCAAATATGTTTCAGAGCTGTCAATCAAACGCACACATGCTGTCTGACAATAATTTTAATCTATTTCATGTTTAGAAAACGTCACAGCAGATACAGGGCATACATATACAACAAACACAGCAGGCTGTCTGAGCTGTTTTCAACAGAACATGTTAGTATTAAATGGGAAACATTCTGCAGGGTTATTGTTTTTATTAATGCTATGATCTGAAAGTGCAGCAGCTCAGCCTGGGTTGTGTAGCGTCTCTGACGAAGGAAAACACCCAGTTTAGAGCAATTCTGGTCTGGTTGGCTGGTTTTCATCAGTTCACTCAAGGATTATTATTATTATTATTTCAGTGATGTGAAAAGCTAGACAGTAACTCTGTGGCTGTTTCCACTGTGGGACTGCGCACACAAAACATGGTGTCTCTGTGGCGGACACAACACCGGAAGGCCCAAATCCCCATCTCGAGGACATTAAACCATGCCATGCTCCACCCCCCCCGCCACCCTTCCACACAAAGAGCAATAAAACTCTAATGCCTGTTTGTTTAGTCTCTACTGCTGTTCCTGATTCTCTCCAGTGCTGCTCTGCCCTGTTTTTAGGTGCCATTGATTTGCTTATTTGTGCTGTGTAAAATGTAAAGTTCTGATGAAGCTACTTTTATAATCCTTGTGTGTATCAGTCCTAATGCTTTGTTGCCTTTATGTAACTGTTTATTTTAAGACTATGTGTTTGTTGTTACTACGTACTTACGCACACATGCGCCGCGTGGAGTGGCAGGAAGTTACAGCAGCTGTGTCCTCGTTGTGTTCTTTTCCATGTTTCTATGAAGTTCTGTTCTTATGGTGTTATGTTGGTTGTTCGCTATTGCTGCTGTAACACAGAAATTTCCCCACTGTGGGATCAATAAACTACCTACTCTACTCTCTACTCTACTCTTTACTGCCGACAGAAACGAGGTATATAAGCAGCAATCTGAAGTGTTACCTGTGCCGTCAGCAGGGGAGCTGCTGCTTTACTCAGTTTCTACTGTCCTGTTGGGGTACACGTTGTAGGTGAGGGACCAGAAAAGTCCCCTTAATGTAAAATATTACATTTTAGAGTCAGATTAAAGCTGGGGAGATTCTCCAGCACACAGATCACTGTGATGTCCTCTGAAGCAAAGGAAACACTGGCTGAGTGTGTCTGTGTGCATGTGAGTTACCGTTGTCGTGTCCTGTTGAGTCTGATGTGGAGCTGCTCTCTGACCTCACTGTGTCATCTGCAAACACATACACACACAGTCACTTTCAGAATAAAAGCAGCAAGAAGCAGGTCCTCCTCATCTTCCTCAAACAACGGCCTCTCCTTCTCTGCCAGCTGGGTGTGTTTCTGTGTACATGGCTTTATTACACTGGGAGGACATTCTGTGACCTCTGTGTGTGCGTTACCTGTGTGACACCCTCTGTGCACAGTCCTCTTGCCATGGTGTGTGTGTGTTTGCGTGTTTGTACTATGGTCAGAGTCACTGTGTTTCCTCAGAGCACCACTGAATAAGGTTTTCTTCGGCTTTGAACGCTGAGAGTCTTCCTCCTACACACACAGGTAATAAACGCACAGGTAACAGTGACAGTTTGAGATCCTACATCTGAAGCTTCTTTCCAATGATCACAGCAAATAAACAATAATGATAAAGACGTATTGATCACTGGCTGAGTGATTTGTTCCACTTGACTTGTTCTGAGTGTTTGACCCGATGGCTCGACTGGAGTCAGAAAACCTTGGTAGCTGCTCACCTCTGCTCTGCACTTCCTGTTGCCATGGCTGAAGGCCCCCCCTCTCCTTCGGACACAGGGGGGTTTCTCCCCCACCTCCAGGGGGAATTCCCTGGGCACGGTACCTGTCAGCTCCTGACCAATGAAAACACAGGAAAGCTCACCTCATATGACATTACAGTACATGCCATTTATTTAACAGGAAAGATTGTCAAAATAAAACAGGAACAAGACTATGACCCTCCAAAATAAACCAAGGTAACAAGGAGCAGACACATCTAGGTGGGTCCAGGACTACGAGGACCAGACGGATGTGGACAGGTCCAGGTCTACGAGGACCAGATGGATGGGGACAGGTCCAGGACTATGACAGCTATAACTGGACCATCCACTTTGGGTGGAGGGTTTAGTCAGTTGGCGAATGATGTTTCTTCTGTGATGATGACATCACTCACCGCCTCCTGCAGACAAATTCGTCTCAGCTCAGCCAACCGCATGCCCAGCAGCACCTGTAGGCTCCGCCTCCTTTCCTGTAGTTCCGCCATTCTCTCTCTCTGCTTCCTGTCCGCACAGGTGACAGGGTCTGCGCACACAGGTAACACAGAGGTAAGATTCAGAATTGCAACACAGACCTCAGGTCAGCATCATGTCTGTGGTCGTTCTCACCAGTCGCTGAGATGAGTTGACCTTTGACCTCCATGGCAGGTGTTTTCCATCTGACCCCTCCTCCACCTTCCTCACTGCTGGACTCCTGTTCTCTGCCCCACACACACTTACTCACCTGCTCAAGGTGAAATCATGCAATCGTGTCAACAGGTAAATACAGTGGTAAACACACAGACCTGAACAGTCCTCACTGAAAAATGAACAGTAAAACAGAGTCCAGATGTTGACTGTCGAAGTCCATGTCCAAGTCTGATCTCAGGTCTTAGCTAGATCCATGAGTCCAGATGTGATGTCTAGATAACTGTGGCTGCCTAGTTGATTCTGGTGGGCACTGATTTTCAGAACAGGACCTATAAATAAATATTCAAATAGTGTAGCCTGGAGCCTCTTCTAAAGTGCAAGTAGCTACTGCTGGAGCTTTCAGTTGCACTCCATGGCCTTCTTCAGCAGATGAAGCTAGTTCTACTGTCACCAGGGGACTGAAGTACAGGATTCTGGTCATGAGATAAAAGGTGGTTCAATACCTTTTATTTTTCGGTATTCACTTCCCTCTGTGGAGAATTTTAATGCCAACCCGTCGGCCTCTGCCTGCTCTGCTCTGTTTCCTCACTTGCCAGTGTTTGTTAATCAGTCTGTCAGTGAATACAATAACTGATGTCAGAGCAGCTGTTACCTTGAAACTGAGTTCATATGGGCTCCAGTAGTTCACTCCTGTGGCCATCCAACAGCCTCAACTCCAACCACAGAAATGGTTACTGACTGGTAGGGTGGTGGTGCAGCTGCAGTTCCTCCACTGTCCTGTAGGGGGAGTAAAACAGTCTTCAGAGCTTCTGACCTGAGAGGATAAAACCAACAAAAGAAGATGGAGTGAGGACCGGGCACAGAATGACAGTTTCAGTTATTAATCAGTAAAACGTCCTCTTGTGTAATGCCACTTAGCCCTGGTGGCCACTCGTGGCACTGCAATTAAAAGAGACAGTAAAATTGTTGGCAGAACTCCTCCAACTTACAAACAAGCTTGGTTTTTTACTCTGTTATGAATTTTTAAACCATGTGTAACTTTTTCAGAGCCTAAACGGTGACAGTGAGAAGTCCGTGGGCCTGCTGTGTGTGCAGTGAAGCCTTTAGTGTCCAGCTCATGCAATACATGCATGGTTACAACAGTACATCAGCACAGCTGATGTACTGTTGTTGTGGTGGAACAGAACTACATACAGCTGATGTACTCATTTTTAGCAGTGGTGGAACATAACTACATAAAAATACACATGCTGCAGCTGGTAAAGGTGGAGCTGATGGTAACTACCTTATATACTTATACTGGGAAGTACTTTCCATCCTGCTGGGTAGTTGGTGGATTTCCTACTGGGATCAATAGAGTCTGATGGTTCTACTGGGTTTGGTTTGATTCATCTGGTTCTGGAAAGGAACTGAAGTTATAAGGTACATGTAGTGCAGTAAAAAGGACATGGTTTGTCCTCCATGACTCCATGTCACAGGATGAAGGAGCAGGACATGGAAATACTCAAGTACAGATACCTCAACTGTACTGAAGTACTTGAGTAAATGTATATAGTTCTGTTCCACCACCACAACAAGTACATCAGTGCAGCTTTTATTTCTGAGTGAATGTGAACAACAGAGAGGCTCCAGGACGGCATGTCCTCCGACAACACACTGAACGTCCCTGAGAACAGGAAGTGAGCCCAACAGGAAACAGGAAATGAGTAATGAAGGGACAGGAAATGAGTGAGAAGGTTACATCAGGAGAAGTCGGCGAGAGTGGTTTCCCAGTGTTGGAAAAGTCACAGAGCTCCAGCACTGAAGCCTCAAGTCTGTGATTCTGATGCTATTTCTAGAATCACTTCGTTTATAGCTAGGCTAAAAGGCTACTCATTTCACTGTCCCAGCATCTTGTTCTCTGCCTTTCATCATGGTCCCAGATCATAAAGTGAACTTTCCTGAGCCTGCACCGTTTACAGAGCCAGGCCGACACAGCGGTCAGTGTCAGGTTGGTGCAGATGTGCCAGAGGCAGCTGATCCATGAGCAAACGTCTTCCCAGTCCTGTCACCTTTAGTTTCACACTGTGAACATGCAGGTCGCTGGGTGATGTTGTGAAAACTCCTGTCAACTGATAGATCATTATTGGATTACTCTAAAAGCTGATATAAGCTCACTGGGGACAAACTGCCTGGTCTTCTGTCCTGGACTCTGCTTCAGGGGTGGGGGTCTAAGATCCAAAACGACTCAGATCTTTTACTTAAGTAAAAGTACTGATTTCCCAGTGTAGATATACTCGGCTACAAGTAAAGGTCATGCATTCATAATGTTGTAGAAATAGCAAAAGTAGTGACTATGCAGAATGGCCCATCTGTTCCTCATTTTTGTGCGATTTGTAAGGCACACAAACACATACACAGTGTTGAATATTTAAATCCTGTATTTGCATCTCTTTGCAGCTGCAGCTTTCATCACCCACTGTGTGTGTCCTCAAACCTGACCACAGAGGCAGGAGGTCTCTGGAGTCCACACACAGTGCGGCTGCTCAGAGTCTGGATCTACAGACATTTGTACTGCCATAAAACTACACAGGAGGTTGTGGTGGTGGTTTTGTACCAGTGTAAACCCAGGGAGACAAGACAAGTGCGACATTGGCGCTCCCCCATCTGGTGAAGGTCACCTGTACGTTACTGTTCCTCACAGCTTCACTCAGACAAACCCATGTCCATTCACAGTCGTTGCCATAACTTTGTGTCAGTTCAGACTTGCGTCATGTTGAAAGTGATGCATAAACGGTACCAGCTGACCGTATAACCCCACATTCATTTTTCTCTCCATCGGCTTCCAGTACATGTTAAAACTTGATTTTAAACTTTGATGTTTGTTTTTTAAAGCACCCTTTACATTGACAAAACATTTTCATGGTACATGCAGTATGTTATAGGACATACAGGGTTTCTTTCTAACACAATTAAGATGTCCCTTAACAAAAGATCATTCTTTATACAATCTATATCATCATACAAAGCAATTATATCATTAAAACTTTATCCTCTTGCACAATGAAACAAATAAAAGGCTGCGCATGGGCCACATGCAGAGGACATTACATCCTGAATTTAATTAGCAGTTTACAGGATTTTATCAGAATGACATTTTAAATAGTCCAATACAGTCTGTGGGTACATGGCACAGTCAGGAACCTGAACAGATCAAACAACGCGTTTTATCACGCTCCAAAGTAAGTGTGGGCCAATGAGCTCCAGGCTTCGTGGAGGGGTGAGCTTTCACAATTAAATAAACAGGTCTCTTTAATCCTTCAGGTTATCACAGGGCCACACGCAACAGAACTGATCTCTGACCAGTCTCTTCTTCAAGTGTTCCGACTGGTGGTTATTCATCAGCTCCCTCTCTCCAGCAGTGGTGCATCTGTTACCAACACTTTATGCACACAGTGCACGTCAGCCAATATCTGAGGTTTCATGTTCACTTCAAGTACTGCCGGTATGTCGCAGAATGAGCTAGGGGTTCACGGACTCTAATCTCCAGCCTCAAATTTTGAATGTGAAATTAATAAATTCATCTGTGTCACTTTTGATTTCTGTTTTAATGTTTTCAGTGTGATTTCTGGACCCTCTGATGTGAAATGGGTAGAGCGTTGCCAAAGTTGCCTTGAACATCTGCGATTCTCAACAAAGGTGCATACGCATCACCCACTAGTTGATACTGTACAATGTCAGTGTAAATGTATAGATTATATATCCTGCCATTTATATTCACACAATATGGCGCTATTGTTTCATCACCGATCATATTACACACATCCGGGTGAAATCCCAACATACAGGCCCACAGTAGATCAAATATGATGGTGTGTTTGTGATCACTGACGAGAGCCAAGTTCTTCTGGTTAGTATCATATACTAGCAAGATATCCAACTTCATCTGTTTAAAAATGCGGGTCATCTCCAATATAAGGCTGTCTATTGTATTGTAGTGACCGGCGTTTAATTTCTCAAATAGGTTGAAGCGCTGGGGCCCTTTACTCGCCATCTCAAAGTAACTTTGGGTGCGTGGGATGTTAAATCACATATGTGGGTAAATAATCTCAGTGAAGCCCGACTTCTCATTCACACTTCAATTCTAAACTTTTAGCCAAGTTGACTGTAAATTCTGAACTTACAATATGTAGTGTTTGTTGATGCCTGTACATGCGTTGGTCGGTCGAGGCAAAAGGCCGCCCACCAAGAGCCGGGGTCTGTTGGAGGTTTCTTCTATTAAAGGGAGTTTTTCCTCCCCGCTGTCGCCAAGTGCTGCTCGGGGGGGTTTGTTGGGTTTTTCTTCTATTACAATAATAACAATAGTACAGTCTAGACCTTAGTTTGTAAAGTGTCCTGAGACAACTTTTGTTGTGACTTGGCGCTATACAAATAAAACTGAATTGAACTGAAACAGCTCGGTCTCTCCCGATAAATACAACGGGTGTCACGTGAATTCCTCATTGCTGTTATTGTAATAAAAAAAATCCTGTGGTGTAATAACCCTAGCCTAGGGGCTGTCCCTCGGTCCTGTTCCCATGGGAAACCCCAGTAATAAGCCTTTAAGGAATGCAGGTGGACTTCTAATTGCTGCATTAAAATAATAAAATCCGGAAAAGAAGATGTGGAGGTGTTGGGGAGGAGAGTGGCGGAAGCAAAGTGTGAAAGTGTGACATCCCCAGGGGTCGTAAATCATCACTTCACACCTCAGTTTGACAGGTGCAGCAGTGCCGTACTCTCTATTGGATTATAAGTGCTGATGAATATTGAGTACTTCACATTTAATGTTGCAGCTTGTTGGATGGTTATAATTTGAAGTACTTTACATATTGCTGGGTAGTGTTTAGAGACCAATAAAGTTTTAAGTTTACACTGTGTTTCTTAATCTTGTTCTGAAAAGTAACTAGTAACTAAAGTTATAAAAATACATGTATGTAAAAAGTACAATATGTGCCTCTAAAATGCAAAGTGGCAGAGAATGAAAATACTCAAGTACAGATACCTCAAAACTGGACTTAAGTACAGTATTGAGTAAATGTACTTAGTTACTTTCCAGCAGTATTGCTCAGAAAGTAAAAGTTAATTTTTGGAAAGCCAGAATCTTTAAATATTCGTATTTCGTTTCTCTCTGCTGCTCGGTTGCACCAACATGTTAGCTACTGGGAATGTCACGTTAGCAAACTGGTTAATCTGGTTCGCGATAAAGTTGGAAAAAGTACGGACACAAACATAAAACAGCTGAAATACCCGCAGAAGCATCGCGTCTGCAGATCCGCTGCCGCCGGACCCTCACACCCGGCACCGTCCTCGGGAGCCTCTGACCCGGGATAAAAGCCGAATTAATCCGGAATAAACGGGGGTTCCGTCACTAAACTGCAGTTGACAGGTCGTCGTCGGTTCCGTTAAACTCGGGTTTATCTCCTCTGTGCGGAGACTCTCTGAGTCACGGCCGAGTCTGCGTAGTCAAGTCACCTGCACTCACCTGCCGCTTCCGCTCTGGTTCAAAATAAACAAAATAAATCCCTTGCAAGAAGTTCACGCGGATCTCTATAGAATAAAAGCCACAACTAGAACAGTTTTTATCCCGCCGTTAGTCCAGGAATGAAACGACAGAAACTGCAGCTTGTAGTCATATCACTACAAAAGGCCTGTTTTCTGTGACCAGGTGGTGTCGAACCAATAAGTGTGAGCTCCAGCCTCCCTAAAAGCCCCCAGTAGAGAACCTATTTTTTATTGTTACCATTATCTCAGTGTTTAATGGCAATAAACTAGTTTCCATACAACTCCAGTGTCCCAATCGAGGTGTAATGTCTAATAAGTGTGCTAATAGGAAAAATAGGCTTATGCCATGTAATGAAAGCACAGAACTACTTATTCAACTGTATATTACTGTACTACATTTGCATTTTGTGTTGTGTTGTCTGGTTCTAGCCTGGTTTATAGATGATGTATGTATTTATTTTTCTGTGAAACATGAATGTTAACAGCTGCAGGCCGTGATTAAGTATAATGGTATGACAGGGTTAGGAAAAAGCATTCATTCATTCATCATCATGAGAACCATGTCATTCCTGCATGGTGTTTCTGTACGTAACACCACAACAAGTGAAGGATTTCAGGCAGACTCTGTTTTTATTTTTACTTAAACCATATTTGACCACAAAGCCTAAGAAGGGTGCCCCAGCCCTGTCTATTCACCTGCAGGGGTCATCGCAGCATGTTTGCTTTTACTTTGAAAAGGGAAGAGCCTATTCAAATGCAGCAGTTTGACGAAGACAGTCCGCATCAGGACTCTACTGAATCTACTGAGACTCTGACAAACCTCTCACACCAGTGGGACACCAGCTGAACAGTTACACAAATATCAACGTGAAACACCGTTTGTTTCCAGAAGTCTGTTCAAACCTCTTCCTGGCCTTGTAGCAGTCTAATTACCTGACAGGGAATCCGCAGTTTTTACATGGGTCTAAAGATAAAAAACAATCATCAATAATAATAATTTGGCTCAGCAACCAAACAGGACAAGTACAGACTTCAGCAGACAGTCAGGACTGCAGAAAAAGTCATTGGTGTGAGCCTGTCCTCCATGGAGGACCTGTACACCTCATGGGTCAAAAGGAGGGTGGAGATGATCACTGCTGACCCCTCACACCCTGGACACAATCTGTTTGAACTCCTCCCCTCTGGACGGCGTTACAGGTCACTGTGCACTGTGCACTAAGACAACCAGTCACTGTGCACTAAGACAACCAGGCACAGAGACAGTTTCTCACCCCGGTTCATCACTTAACACCACAGTGCAATATCAATATCATATCAACTGTCTTTACATGCTTGAAAGAATAAATCAAATCAAAAATCAAATCAAATCAATAACTTATAGATGTAACCATTTTACATAAAATATCTCATTTTTAATTTGTATATATGCGCATAGTAATCTATCAATGGTTGTTTGTCTTGTTTTTTTACTTGTTATTCTGACTTTTACTCTGTTTTTATTGTTTTATTTTGTGCACATTGGGGGCCACTGAGCTGGAGTCAAATTCTTTATATTGGCATATTTGGCAATAAAGATTATGATTGATTGATTAACTAATTACTAACTGAAACCTGCAAATTGAGGCCACATGTTACTGGCAAACTTTTATTTTGGTATTGTTATGACTGGGCTTGCTGGGGAAACAGGAGTAACCCAGATGTAAAAGCTTAAGGCAAGTTATTTATTAAAACAACTGAGGTGTTTTCTACAAAAAACAATCTAAAATAAAAACCAAGTTACTAAAAGAAACAAAGGGCCCAAACAAACCAAACGAATCAAAAAGAAGAAACCAGTGGCTCATGAACTAAAGTGCGCTGCACACCGAGTCGCACCATCTGAGGGCTGCGCTGTGCTTTTAAAGCAAGTGAGATCAATTGCGACATGATCTGGAACGCAGGTTTAATCTGGAACGGAGGGAAGCAGGCAGAGGAACCAGGACAGGCAGGTGAGGAGCCAATCCTAGATCAACATCTGGCCAGGGCTGTGACAAGTATCACGACTGCAATGCTGTCCTTCCTGCTTTCTGACAAGAACCCCCAACCACTAACATTAGCAGAACAGAGCTCCTACCCCCCAGTTCAGCAGCAGGCCAGGGACTGGGAACTGTGGGAAACCAGTCAGTTCCTAACAAACATCAGTTCCACCAGTTTATGCCAAATGTTTGGGTTCAATCTATCAGAACCGACTGCACTGA
>NW_018128018.1:718286-719554 GCF_001952655.1 Monopterus albus | reverse complement strand
GGGAACATTCGCCTTGTGAACAAAGGAAGCTCTCTGTGCAGTGGTGGGCAGGTTGTGCACTGCGTAGTACTACTCATCATGTAACAGTGAACACTTAATGGATAATGACTTACTGTGAATGCTGATAAATGTGGAGCTTTGTAGGAGACGCTCCACTGAGGTTACCAGAGAAATCTTTCAGATCTTCACTGTGCACTGTGCACTAAGACAACCAGTCACTGTGCACTAAGACAACCAGGCACAGAGACAGTTTCTCACCCCGGTTCATCACTTAACACCACAGTGCAATATCAATATCATATCAACTGTCTTTACATGCTTGAAAGAATAAATCAAATCAAAAATCAAATCAAATCAATAACTTATAGATGTAACCATTTTACATAAAATATCTCATTTTTAATTTGTATATATGCGCATAGTAATCTATCAATGGTTGTTTGTCTTGTTTTTTTACTTGTTATTCTGACTTTTACTCTGTTTTTATTGTTTTATTTTGTGCACATTGGGGGCCACTGAGCTGGAGTCAAATTCTTTATATTGGCATATTTGGCAATAAAGATTATGATTGATTGATTAACTAATTACTAACTGAAACCTGCAAATTGAGGCCACATGTTACTGGCAAACTTTTATTTTGGTATTGTTATGACTGGGCTTGCTGGGGAAACAGGAGTAACCCAGATGTAAAAGCTTAAGGCAAGTTATTTATTAAAACAACTGAGGTGTTTTCTACAAAAAACAATCTAAAATAAAAACCAAGTTACTAAAAGAAACAAAGGGCCCAAACAAACCAAACGAATCAAAAAGAAGAAACCAGTGGCTCATGAACTAAAGTGCGCTGCACACCGAGTCGCACCATCTGAGGGCTGCGCTGTGCTTTTAAAGCAAGTGAGATCAATTGCGACATGATCTGGAACGCAGGTTTAATCTGGAACGGAGGGAAGCAGGCAGAGGAACCAGGACAGGCAGGTGAGGAGCCAATCCTAGATCAACATCTGGCCAGGGCTGTGACAAGTATCACGACTGCAATGCTGTCCTTCCTGCTTTCTGACAAGAACCCCCAACCACTAACATTAGCAGAACAGAGCTCCTACCCCCCAGTTCAGCAGCAGGCCAGGGACTGGGAACTGTGGGAAACCAGTCAGTTCCTAACAAACATCAGTTCCACCAGTTTATGCCAAATGTTTGGGTTCAATCTATCAGAACCGACTGCACTGAGTCTGGGTCCGGGTGTCGTCACAGGGCAGAGTGGAACATTCACCTGC
>NW_018128018.1:717336-717829 GCF_001952655.1 Monopterus albus | reverse complement strand
CTAACATACAAAGCCCTTAATGACAAGGCTCCATCGTATCTTAAAGACCTCGTAGAGCCTTATTATCCCAACAGAGCACTTCGCTCACAGGGTGCAGGTTTACTTGTGGTTCCTAGAGACCACAGAAGTAGAATGGGAGGTAGAGCCTTTAGCGATCAAGCTCCTCTCCTATGGAACCAAGTCCCAGTTTCAGTGCGGGAGGCGGACACCCTCTCTACCTTTAAGATTAGACTTAAGATGTTCCTTTTTGATAAAGCTTACAGTTAGGGCTGGATCAGGCGACCATGAGCCTTCCCTTAGTTATGCTGCTATAGGCCTAGGCTGCTGGGGGGGCCCATGATGCTCTGAGTTTCTCTCCTTTCCTCTCCTCTCTCTCCCTATGCTTCTAATGCCACCATTATACATTACTACCTTTGTGTCTCCTCTCTCCCGTAGTGTGTCCTCTCTCTCTCCCTGTACCTTTCTACAGGTTGCCCTGGCCCTGGAGCTCTAT
>NW_018128018.1:702061-713557 GCF_001952655.1 Monopterus albus | reverse complement strand
GATCGCCTCAGCGGTCCGCGCTGATCGATCAGCGGCTGCAGCCGCATTGATCAGCCCGATTGATCCGGGAGCAGAGTGTGTACACGTGGCGACACTCATAGTTTGGCCACCTCTAACAACTGTAGTAATTATTGCACAAGCTAAGGAGGAAGTCATAAGTCACATAGTGTATAGAGCCATAAAGTCCACATTGATGAGGTTGGATGAATTGGTCAGAAACCACAGGACATCCCCACAGGACTTCGGTGTTCAGTTTAGTGTGAAATGTCCTGCTTTTAATCCAAGACTGTTAACACAACAGTGTTACACATTTCAGGTCTAATTAAGCCTTAAAGGATAAGCCCGGGCATTTTTTGTAGTCTTTTCAACAGTCCTCATACACAGACTAAAACCAACAGTGAACTGCCTCCACTCAAGATTAATGTCTGCCAGTCTCTTCGTCTGAGCCACAGACCTACACTGTTGTTCCAAAATGAATAAAACCCATCAGTGAAGCGCACCGCTGCACTGGGCGACGTTTCTTCATTACGAAACACCAGACCATCGTATTAGAACTGCTGCCCCATAACTTATCACAGACTCGGAAGTAAAGCAAGACTCAGCTGCACATGCACAAGATCTCTGCGAAAGTGCAAGGAGCTGGCGGACTGTAAACAAAGCAGAGCGCTTGTAATGAATAGTGATGGGAATAGTGGCTCTATGAGAGGAGCCGGATCTTACAGCTTCATTCCTTTCATAGCACCGTTCAAAGTAATGTCTCATTATTCCTTTGCCTGTCTGTGGTGTAGTCTCAGTGCTAAAGCATATTCAGTTTCAGGTCGGTGTGTCTGTTTGACTGAGGGCGGGGCTTAGCTGCCCACAGGGCGCAGGGTGAGAGGCCACCTAAAATCCTTCCTGTAGGGCTGTGTGGAGGTGTGGCCGTGTTTGTTTACCATTTATCTCTCTGATTCACTGCTTTATTTTGCTAGCGCTGCTCCCTCTCTAGCTGCTCCGTCTCTCTCCTAGCGAAGTAAACTTAGAACAGGCAGTGAACTTTGGACACAAAGATAAAACTAATGGCTCTAGTAGGACTTGAATCCCTTCATTCCCACCAGTGAGCTGTTGAACAGAATCGGATCATTCACAAATGCAACACCATTATTAATGAAGAAACCTACCCCCAGTGCAGCGGTGTGGCTCTGTGGGGGGTTTAATAGCTGGTGGACAACAGTAGAGGTCTGTGGCACAGAGCGATAAGCTGGACCAGGGTCTGGACTGACACACCACATTCATTGGCACCATCAGCCTCTGGATGGGGTTTGTGCACAGTAACACACATGTACAAAATCACCAGCTGCAGCCTTTAACCTTCAGATCAGTTCAGATGTTTGAACAGTCTGAGAAAAAGTACAGAATACACCAGTGTACACAGAGCTGGTACCCTGGAGAGGAAACATACAGTATCGTCAGTCTCCTGTGGTCAAACTATGAGCATGTTGCTGACCACGAACACAGCATTTCTGTGAATGCATGAAGCTGCAGGAGGCCAACAGGTCTAACTGGGAACTCAGAGTCTGTCCCTAAGTATAAAGTGGTCCATGGAAATCCAGCGTCAAGTCATCACCAAAAAATCAATTCATTAATTCAGGCTGAGAGGGTGGTCATTAACCAAAGACAGAGGCAGAGACTGGCTCCTTAATTTCTGGGACTCTGTGGCAGTCTTTCATCAGAGGCTCCCTGTGGTCAACAAAGGTCCCAAACCCAGCAGGATGGAAAGTACTTCCCAGTATAAGTATATAAGGTAGTTACCATCAGCTCCACCTTTACCAGCTGCAGCATTAAAGTGATGGACACAGTAATTAGTCACTATGATCCAGTATCAGAGACGTTACTGGGACACGGGCCGTTCTGCAGGACGAGTACTGATACTGATGGTACTTCAGGTAGATTTGGATGCTGATACCCATTAAAACAGGAGCAAACATGACAAGAGGCTCTTGGATCTGTTGTTCATTGACAGATTTATGTTTTGTGTTTGGTTTGGACAGTTTAGGGTTCTGCTCTTTATGATCATTTCTTGGATTTTGTTTTTTTTTTCCCCTCTTAAAACTTACATAAATCAAATTTCACAAATTACAGCTCTGTATTATGTGGATTCTTTATTCTTTTTGATTCCGTTTCTTTGTTGTTTCCTATGTGGATTTATTTGATCTTTTCTTGTTTTGTCATTCAGATGGAAGAAGGCTGAGGCCTGTGAAGCTGAGGAGAAACGACGGATGACGCCTGCTGGGGTTTTAGCCCTAACCTAACCCTCTGCTGCATCTCATTCACACACAGTTTCTTTGGTTTTGTTCCCATTTCAGAATTTTTATGGGTCTTCCTCTGGCCCCCTGAGCACAGCGCAAATGTCGTCACACAGTGTGTTAATATAGCAAACAAATAAACGCGAGTGGACAGATTTAAATGTGAAGGTCAGAGCATGAAAATCAAATCTGATAATTACGCATCCTCATTACACTCTTTTGTGTTTCTGTGTGTGGACACTTGACAACATTATACAGCACATCCCCTAGTCCCTAACCTAACCTGAATTTGCACTGTGAGGACATGTTGATAGGTCCTTGCACCTTCAAAGGGCTGTTTTGAGGGTTCAGTTTAGGCTGTAGGGCTCAGGTTAGAGCCAGGTTTAGGTTTGGGTTAGGGGCTAGAGGATGTGTTATGTAAGTGAGAGTAATCACAAAGATAAAAAGACCTGCATGTGTGTGTGTGTGTGTGTGTGTGTGTTGAGGATGAATGTAGGTCAAGCTGCAGATTCTCAGCATGGCAACAATGTTGAAAAATCTCAAATCTGAATACTCACACCTGATTGGCTGATAGCTCCAGTCAGCCAGCCAATAACCTTTCAACCTCCAGGGTGCTCTGTGTGTGTGTGTGTGTGTGTGTGGGGTGGGGGGGGGGGGGGGGGGTGAGAGAGAGAGAGAGACAGACACAGTGGACTCTCTTGCCTGGAGTTCAGGTGACACCGCAGATACAACAGGTGAGTGGGCAGAGTCACAGACATCACAGATACAGCAGGTGAGTGGGCGGGGTCACAGACATCACAGATACAGCAGGTGAGTGGGCGGGGTCACAGACATGCATCATACCACAGTCTATGTCTTAAACTACTTCAGAAGTAAACTACAACTCCCACGGAGCACTGCAGTGTGAGCCGTCCAATCAGAGGGGTTTGGACTGTGTTGTCATGCGGGTGGAGGCAGATTCCAGCTGGTGTCTGAGACTGATTCAAAATTTACACATCTGGATCAAATGTGTAGGAGCTGCATGACAGCTCGGTTCTGATTATCATGTAAATGTGATGTCATAGCTCTGGGTGATGTCTCCATAGCAACAGCCGCTGAGGCTCATGGGTACTGCAGTACTGTATTTACAGCTATTTGATGAAGCAGACAGATTTGTCACATTTTCTAACAGCCTGGGGTATCATTTAACTGGACCAGTAAAACACTGACTGGTTCCACATGCAAGAGCGGTCGGTAAAACGTGGGGACATTAGTAACAACTGAAGTACTTCTGAAAATACTGGTACCTGTAGGGATCAGCAGAGGGAAATGCACCTCTGGAGTGTGAGGAAAATGGTGTTAACATTCTTCTCACTGTGTCAGGCTCATTCAAGATAAACTACGCCTGGTCTGCAGACGACAGCGGGTGACAGCAGGCAGCAGACGAAATCTACAGTCAAGACGGACAGTTTAGGAGCTTTCCAGCAGCCTTCAGTCTGTACAGGACGTCACAGAAACTGACGTCCTGTTAGGTCTGATGTCAGCTTTATAAACTGTCATCAAACTGAACAGTTCTGCTTCTCCTCAGGGTCCAAACAGCTGCTGGTTTAATGACGTCCCTCTATACGACAAGGAGAGTGAGAACATGCCGCCCTGTGTTGGTCTCCATACTGTTACTCACATACTGTGTCTGAACGTGTATCTGGGCCACGTTTCTCTTACAAAGCATCATCAGATCAGTTTGCTGCTGTATCTGAGCTGACCAGGCTCGATTTGATATGAAACTGCATCAATACATTCACAGCCGTCGTTGATCTGTCAGATATTTAGTCTGCGTCACCTCTGTACACATGTCAGAACCGTCACATCCCGCTCACCGACGGCTTTTGTTTCTCTTAATCCTTCAGGAATTAAATCAGTTCACGTTGCAGAGCAGGACTCTCACAGACTGTCTGCAGCCTGTGGGAACTACAGGGGTGACTGTGGTTCAGTGGGTAGAGCGGTTGTTTCCCAGTCGGAGGGTTGGAGGTTGGAGGCAGCCTGTGGGAACTACATGTCATGTCCTATACTGACTGTGTTCAGCTTCTCTGATAAATATCACCATCAGCCACACTCTTACTCTGTTAGCATAAACCTTCATAGTCCAAAGACCAAGTCATAAAATAACACTCGCTACGCAGACACAATTTTCTGTTTTGTTTTGATGATGGAAGCAGGAAAGTTTGATCTGCTATCATGGATGTTTTTTTTATTATTCTGTTAAATCTGTTTCTGAGACCCGAAGAAAATAAGAAACACCTGATTCATGAAATGCTGTTGAACCTCTGGTACGTTTTAAAACCATTTTATGCCATGCAAGCCTCTGCTGTTGTCCTAACATCTGCAGGGATGATTTTGCTGTTACACAACTATGAATTTTGTGTTTGCATTTAATCACATTGTTTCCTCAACAGCTGGAACCAAACATGTCTTGGTCCTGGTCCATAGCCCAGATGTTGGGAAGCACTGGACCAAACTAAATAAGAAATAAATTGAATTAAAAGCAACCGCTGAAACACCGCTCAACAACAGGCCAATCATTTACAGCGTCACTTCTGCTGCTGAAAACACTGATGCAGTTTTACTTCAGTTTACTTCACTTTGAATGCAGGACTTTTACTTGTAACAGAATATTTTACATGGTGGTAATACCACAACATTCCATTTCTCTGCTCCATGTCTAGAACAAGCGATAATCAACATTTCTGTGAATGAGTAATGTGAACCAGCTGCTGTTTTAAGAAGTGCCAGTGACAAGACGGTTAAAAACAACAAACAGGAACCACTGGTTAAATATCTGAGTACTTTTCACATGTGAAGAAGATGAGAAGGAGGAAGAGAAGTAACACTGATCCTTAGATTCAGTTACTGTGAGAAAATCCTCACAGATTAATCTGCTGAAACATTCATTCAGTTTTTACACTAAGTGGGACTCACAGAGCTGCTCCTGGACGCGCCAGCCCAGCCTCCAGCGTTTCATAACTGTATTTGCTTCTATTGTATTACACCCAAATGCGCGCGCGCACACACTTACACCAGTTCAGGTGGATTTACATGAAGTAACAGGTGAGGGAAATTTTGATTACTGGTTATTACTGTGACTACTGTTATTTTGTGTGCACAAGATTTAAGACGCAAATCGTCTTTCGGGTGACAGGTTCATTGCGAAGCTTCACTCCACAGCCGCAGTGCTGGTCCTCACGTGGTCCCGGTCCGACTCAGACCCGAGTCTGACTGTGTGACGCCACATTGACTTCTTGTTGTATTTCATTGCGCTTACAGTAACACTCTGCAGGCACGTGGCGCTGGGTGGGGACGCCACCGCAACAACAACCGGCCTGGCAGAAGGCCCCGTTTCTCAGGTTGAATCCACCAGATCTGATCCTGCCGCCCTACATCCGGCAGCTTCAACAAACCTGCAGATCTTCACCGTTTAATAGTTGAGCAGTGTTTTCACTGTGAGCCCCCGAGTTGTGCGCGCTGCTGCTGACGGGCCCTACATGCTCAACTTTTAAACGGAGTCTGGCCCGCGGGTTCCTCCATGTGGGAGACCACTGACCTGTTCATGGTGTTGGCCGGAGTCAAGTCTCCTACCTGATCACCTGCACGCTTCCCTCCACTGACTTCTGCACCTCCGGCTCCTCCGTCACGTCTTCCGGAAACCAGTCCGGCTCCCGCAGTGTCACACCCGCCGTTCTCTGATCAGCTGATTGTCTCCCACGGCGCCTCGCGCTCCGACTCAACCCAGGTAGAATCGATGACCTGGCTAATTGATAACACTGAGTGTCGCCACGTGTACACACTCTGCTCCCGGATCAATCGGGCTGATCAATGCGGCTGCAGCCGCTGATCGATCAGCGCGGACTGATGATGCGATCCGTTGATAGATCCTTCTTCATCAATACAGCTTCCTGTGTTCAGACTCTGAATGAAACTCCCATCAGCACCACGAGCGTTCACCGCACACCACGTCGCGGGTGCGCGCACGTTCACGCCCTTGCACGTGCGCGCCCACGGATCGGTATGGAGACAGATTGACCTGATCAAACAAATCGATACTCACGCTATGTTTGACATCTCGCTGCTTTTATGAAATCATTGATCACCGATTACTGATTAGTTGTGATTTTATCCATCCAGCCTATCGATTCTTACGTTTTAACTTACCTGATTGACTGAGTCACTGTCATTTTTAATGTGATCTGTCGATAAAATGATCGGACAGATATTGTTCAGATGATCAGCTGCCCGTCTGATATTAGTGTTGAGAGGAATCAGTAAAATAGCTTTAGATGATTCTCCAATAGAAACGCGGTTCACCTGGTTCTTATGAGATTCTCCGTTTCCAATAATCAATCAGTACTGCCGGATTCTTTGGCTTCATGTTCGTCCTAGGGACGTTTCCACAGAACTGATGTGAACATCATAGACCTGCAGGAGAACATCAGGCCGAAGGCAAGAAAACATTTTTCACCTTTAACACATTTTCAAGCCTTGAAGCTTTAACCACGCCTGTTGCATTGTTAAATATCTGGACTCGTGTCCGGTGTTTCACTGGGCTCGAGTCTTTGTTCACGGTGTGGATTCAGTCAGAAGCTGGGAGCACCTTCAAAGGGCTAAACTGGGAACTAATCCTGCAGCTGGGACCGGTCCAGAGACTGAGGCAAATATGGGTTATACAAAGGCACAGGTCCACCACCACTGCTGCTTCAGCTGCTCCGCCTCCGCGAACAGTAGAAATACAGCAGAAATCAACGCGCACGAGCCAGTGAACTGGTCTGCAGTCAGCCGAGTTCCCAGATGGAACTGGGACCCATTTTAGAGTGGGGAGGGGCTTCACATGAAACAGGATGTTTGATTTGTGTATCCAGAGTTTTCTCATGGGTATGTTGTTGTTGTTGTTGTTGTTTTGTAGAAAATCGGATTCAAACATCTGAATATGAACACAATCAATAAATCACTGACTTTATACACTTTGTATTAGTGTGTCCAAACACCAGAGCCAGCTCTCAGTGTAACACACACAGGTGAACCAGCTGTGAAACAGCCTGAACATCACCACCTCCATGGAGGAGGGTTTACTACAGGACTGTTGGATCAGACTGACTCAGTCTGACACAGGGGTTCCTAATAAACTGACCCCTGAGTGTAGTTTATATTTAGTGCCCTGCTGAAAGAGGATTTTGCACAACCTGGCAACACAAAGGTTGTTCTTATTGGCTTAGAACTGATGTTGGGAATTTTTACTTAATTACATTTTGAACAGAGGACTTTGTTTTTACACTATGGTGTTGGAACTTTTATTAGAGTGTAGGACTGCAGTAACGTCTTCCAAAACCGGGAATGACGTACTCTGCCACTAGCAATAGAAACTACAGTACAACTGCTGAATGTCGACACATTGTGTTATTGGTGAAAAACTCACACAGATAGAATAACAAAATAAAGTTTGGTTTTATCAAAATCTTGTGCAGTTACAACTTTCATGTTGCAGTGCTTTTGACAACAGGAAGTGATCTCCATGTGGCCGTAAAAAAAAAAGCTCTAAACATCTTTATCGTTCCAGAAAATATTCACAAACATCAAGTTTTATTTTCCGTACTTCTCACTTGCTTATTGTGTCGATTTTTTTCCTTCCTAATCTTAGCACCAACATAGCTGCTCTGACCTCCTACATCCATCCTAATGCCAGGATCATAAACTATACTTTGATACACACTGTACCACCTTTGCTTGATCCTCTTATATACTCTTTAAAGACAGAAGAAGTGCTGAACTCTATTAAGAAAATTTGCAAGAAAAATGAGATTAGCAGCATAAAGCTTTCCAAAAAGTGACCTGTTTATTGATGTTGTATTGACACATTATGATGTATTAAAATACTATGTGTATTATACATTTTTTTCTATTAGTTTCTTTCTAACAAGTATTAGTTTTACTTTTGAAGTGTGATCATTAGTGGAAATGTATCATTTACTGAATTTTGTCATTGCAAATTTATATGATCATTTATAATGATCTTCCAAACTGAAATCAGAGATATAAATTTGTTGACAAGATTCTGCTTAAGATTCTAGTTATCCTGGAAGTGACACCATCATCAGCTGATATTTTTGAGCACTTCACTATTACGATGTCTGTGCAGATTCTCAGTCATCCAGGTCATAGTAAGCTGAAAAAACTAGACTGGACTAGATTTCTAGGTCGAAGACGTTTCACCTCTCATCCAAGAGGCCTCATCAGTTCTGACTGACTGGTGTTGAGCCGGAGATATTTATCCCCCTCGGTGGTGTTTCAGTCCTTTGATGGCCAACAATGTCCCCTAATGACAAATACACTTCACTATAGACAACCTGATGGACCAAACAGAACAGCTAGGAAGGAGACTCTCCACTAAGGTTACCAGAGAAATCTTTCAGAAGATCTCAAGTTTCTTGGAAAAGGCATAACTTACCCAACATAACAAGAGCAAGGCTCACCAAAGGAGTCACAAGTTTTTTTCAGCTTATGGATGACTGAGAATCTGCACAGACACTTTGAGCTTTGACCTGACTTAGAAATGGCTGAGCTCTGTCGTGGCGGCCAACAAACGCATCACCAACAGAAGAAGAAACAGAAATCACAGGAGAAATAACTTTTCTTATGGATTTTTTTAAAAAGGAAAATATTTAATTGTTACAGAAAGAACACGTTAAATTCCACGCCTGGCAAAGGCCCCGCCCACAGGCAGCACTGCCTCCTCTGACCTCAACTGTCTACATACAATAAACACAAACACTGATGACTCCACCACTGCCGTCTCCATGACACAAAAAAACGTCATAAGACATAATTTGCAAATATTCTATAAGTCTTTTATTTTGTTTCCTGTGGGACAGGAAGTAGTCAGATCCCTGTCTCCGCCTCTGTGATGGTAACCAGCTGTAGGGCAATGGCAACCAATCACAGTCCTCACCAGGCTGTTGCTCCTCCTATTGGCTGGTTCTGAACTTCTTTGGTCCGACAGGTTTACTGATGAGAAGAAAACATTTGTTTGTGTGTTTGCTTCATGAAATAAAAGTAAGAGTGTGTTAAGAGTTAAAGGAACATTAACACACGTGTCTACCAAGCGTTTGGGATGACATCAAGGAAGCATTCAGGTCTTCACTTATTATCTGCTCGCATGTAGTCAAACTGTCCCATTAGCAGTATCACACACTCACTGTGTAATCAGACACAGTGACCATCAGACAAAAACACTGCATGGTCTGGACTTGGCTTAAAACAGCTTGAGTCTCCAAAAAATCCAGGGATAAAGCCAAAACGTATGAAGTCCATGGTGTCCCTCTCAGATGTCTCTGCTAAGTACAGTTCTTGTTGTAATCTCAGGTTAAAATAATCAGGAAACACTGCGTCCTGTGTGTGTTCTGTCCTATTGACCTCATAAATACAGTGTGTATGAACAAGCCTAACATTCACTGCTGCCACACTATTGTACAAAACTACGTACTGTAAGGTTTTGTAAACATGAAGAGTTCTTACAAGTCCGTAGAAGCTGTGGGTCCCTTTGAGGCTGGTTTGGGAGCCTCATGACTGGGTTTTTATGGTAGCCAGCCTGCTGAGGCAGGCTGAACCAGTTCAGGTAAACCTGTGGATGTTAGAAAGACAGTGTTTCACCTTGCTGATCTTCATGGTACAGGGCTGACACCTCGGAAAATGCCCCACGGCCGCAGATGTTCATCCCTGCAACACGGAGCTTGTAGGCTGTCCCTGGCTGCAGCTCCAGCTTCCTCATCTGGCTGTAGTCAGGTACCGCACCCGAGTCATCCTACACGTCATCAATAACCACCACCTGTAACTTCATCAATACCCTGATTAACAACTAGAACACTTGAGTTATCCTAACAACAGAGAATCATAATCTGGACAAACTTAACTATAGGCATCATTTAACAAAGTAATAGCCTGTAGAAACAGTGACTAGGAGCGTGACCTTTGCAGGTGCTTTTGTTTTGAAGAACAGCTGTAATAGACAGCTGATCAGTAATCAGTCAAATTTACTGGACTGATTAATCCCTAAAACGCAAGAAAACATAAGGATAGCATGTTGTATCTTCTGATGTTTGTTGGCACCATAACTAATGTGGCTGAACAGGAATGAGTCCAACAGCCATCTTGGTAGCTGCTAACAAAGTGGGGGCCTGGGCTGTCCTGTTGCCACCAAGTATTTGCAACTGTACCAGGGGTTTTTAGTCAACAGGACGGCCTTCGCTGGGGCCCATGTAGTTGTGTCTATGGTATTAATGGACATGCATTCTAGGATTTGGTGTACCATCCCTTAGTTTTAGGCCTAGGCTGTGGGTCCCATGCAGAGCTCCTCTCCTTTCTATTTTTGTTTCTTTTCTTCTTCTCTCTCTCCTCTATCCACTCACCCCAACCGGTTGAGGCAGAAGGCCGCCCACCAAGAGCCGGGGTTTGTCAGATGTTCCTTCCGTTAAAGGGAGTTTTTACTTTGTAAGGTGTCCTGAGATGACTTTTGTTGTGATTTGGCGCTATACAAATAAAATTTTATTTGATTAGATTAGTATTAAGTCAAGCATATCTGATATGAGACAAGACATGTTAAATAAGATATTAGTGTCCTTGTGGAAAATGAGTAAGAAAGACATCACAGTTAGCTTTTTATGGGTTCCAGCTCATGTCGGAATTGAAGGTAATGAGGAGGCCGATGCTGCTGCTAAACAATATTTAAAATTTGATGCAATTAGTAGGCATACACCAATTTCTAGATTTGATATGAAATCCCTTAATATTCATATTCAAAAAGTTTGGCCAGAACAGTGGGATGGGTGTGAAAATGGTAGACATTTGTGCAAGATCTAAAAATTGGTTGGATTCCAACAGGTATGGACTGATACTAGAAAAGAGGAAAGGGTAGTAACTCGTTTGAGAATAGGTCACACAAGCAGGTGAGACTGGGGAAAACCACATCCAGCACCCAGACAATAAGCACAGGTGCCCCCCAGGGATGCGTGCTCTCACCTCTGCTGTTTTCACTCTACACCAACGACTACATCTCTGTTAAGCTCCTAAAGTTTGCTGATGATACAACGGTCATTGGTCTCATCCGAGAAGATGACGAGTCAGCCTACAGACGGGAGGATGAGCAGCTGGTCCTGCGGTGTAGACGCAACAACCTGGAGCTGCAAACGCTCAG
>NW_018128018.1:661289-701689 GCF_001952655.1 Monopterus albus | reverse complement strand
CCCTCACACCCGGGATACAATCTATTTGAACTCCTCCCCTCTGGACGGCGTTACAGGTCACTGTGCACTAAGACAACCAGGCACAGGGACAGTTTCTTCCCCCAGGCCATCACTCTGATGAACACTTGACCAATGACAGTATGATTGGACAATAAACCCCAGTGCAATACCTGTAAATATACCTCATACAGATTATACAGATCTGTACAGGTCTCTAGTTCTAAGTACTCTATTTTTATTCCTATTTATTTCATTTTAATGGGCATTCCATTCCAAGCTCTGGAACTCTCTACCACCAGAGCTACGGTCCATAACTGAGCTGGCCTCTTTTAAAGTAACTCTAAAAACTCATCTCTTTAGGCAGGCCTTCGATACTTAATCCGTTCTTGTTGTTTTATGCTATTTATACTTCAATATGGAGTTTTCTCTCTGTTTTTAAAGTCTGTGTTTTATTTTATTTGAGGTTTTCTTTAGTGTTTTTAACCGTTTCTTATTGGAGTGTGCATGCCCTGCTGTGAAGCACTTTGTGCTCCTTTCGAGTTGTAAAGTGCTATATAAATAAAAGTATTATTATTATTTGTATGCATTGTTTACTGCCTGTTTATACTGCTTATTTTGCATTGTTTGTTGCTTGTTAATACTGTTTATTTTGTTATATTACACAGCCTTATGCTGGTTTACTGTTTACTTGCCCCTTGCATGGGGAGTCAAATTCCTTGTGTGTCCGACACACCTGGCCAATAAAGCTGATTCTGATTTGATGATGATTCTGATTATACCCTGCACAAAATAGGTACACACCCTACAGGTCTTTGTCCACACTGTAGTCAGATAGAGACTGTAGAGCATGTCCTGTTCATATGTAGTGCTTATAATGAGCAACATGCTCGAACGATAGCAGTACTGGAACAAAAGATTACTAATATATCACTAGAGAGTCTTTTGGGCAGCAATTGTAGGACATATAAAGCTGCGGGTCCCTTTGAGGCTGGTTTGACTGGTTTCTACGGGAGACAGAGACAAAGCATGATTCAGATGGAAATATATATATATACATTAGCGCCGTTGCCTCACAGCGAGAAGGTTCCGGGTTCGGGCCCCACCTGGGACCTTTCTGTGTGGAGTTTGCATGTTCTCCCCGTGCTTGCGTGGGTTCTCTCCGGGTGCTCCGGCTTCCTCCCACTGACCAAAGACATGCAGCTTAGGTTGATTGGTGTCTCTAAATTGCCCATAGGAGTGTGTGCGTGTTTGTGTGGTTGTTCGTCTATGTGTTAGCCCTGCGATGGATTGGCGACCTGTCCAGGGTGTACCCCGCCTTCGCTCGCTTGCCGGCCGGGATTGGCTCCGGCCCCACCCGTGACCCCGTTCAGGGACTAAGCGGTAGAAAATGAATGAATGAATGAATGAATGAATATGAATATATGTGTGTGTATTCCTACGGCTCTATTATCGTTCCACACTCCAGCCCAGCAGGTGGCGGTAATGCACCTTAGGTTGGCTTGCAAATCGCCAATAAACGCCATAAGAAGTAGAGTCACAGCAGTCCTTTAGCGACTTTGGTCACATTCTCTGGATCAAGTCAAAATTTTGCAAAAGCTGCTGTAACATTTACAGCACCCAATCGGAACACGGGTAGCACCTCTTCAAATTTTTGTTAACCAAAAATGTACCAACACAGCATTAACAGGGATTCCGGTACTTGTGTTGTAGACGTGCAGCTCATCCACGAACACCACCATCAGCTCCTTTATGGCTACCGCTCTGTGTCCGTGCCGGGGATGCGGCACAGGACGCGCTTCCAACGTGGTTGCAGCACGGCTGGCGTCGCAGGGTCGGATGCTATGACAGCGTTATCAAGGTGCAGTCCTCAATGAGGGATAACATCTACACTGAGTTGAGAATTGTGGCAAAGTTTTAAAATATCCTCTGGCGCGCTAGCAACGTTAGCCCGCTAACTAGCCGGTTAATTTGACGAAACCTGTGAAGCTAGCTAACCTTAGCTAACGAGGAGAAAGTTCTTCTGCGTGTGATGTTGGGCTGCCTGCCTCGGATTCAGTAACATATTAAACAGAGGGATAACTGTTCTCCTGTAGAGATCCAATGTATGAATCTAAGAGGGGCCACTAGTGTTAGTTATTCCAGAGACGGCAGCTAGCAGTCCGCCATTTTAGCCTGGTGAATGCTGTACACAATTGGTAGAAAGCCGCCGGTAGCTGCTCAGGCTAACAATATCAGTAGAAACCCAAATGCATATCCAGCTGCTGATGATTGTACTGCACCAGTGTCAGAGAGCACAGTAGAAGGTAAAAGCTGCTGTTAAATATGCAAAGCAGAGAGTCTGTGCGCCAGGATGAGAGCCGCCATCTTGCTGCTAACAGCAACCAAACAAAACATAGCCGATGGAAATGGCAGAGGAGCGAGGGGGCTAACTACTAGCAGTGCGGTCGGATGGTTACACACAGTGTCGGGCAACATAAATTAAAACAGTCTCATGCTGTTTAATTCCGAAAAACACTTAATAATGACTGAAAAGACTGTCCCTGTAAGTGCACCTGTCAGCTAACAGAGGGTGTCTTGTTTATATCTAGGGATAACGTCATTGGACCAAGATAAACAACAGAAAATTAATAGATGAATTAATCAGTTAATGTATTAAAGTTGTTTTTCCCCCCTCAATTCTGTGTGGTTGAGCTTCCCAATAACTGTCTACAATAATGTCTACAGCAGGTAAAAAATGAATTCAAGACCTCTGTCCATTAAATTTAAGACTTTTTAGAAACATCTAAGGCCTTCTTTTAGGGACATGCATTTTAAGACTTAAGGCCTGCAGATAGATACCGTGCAAACTTAGCCAATTCAGCCCAGAAACAGACCCAGATACGCTCTTCGCTTATTTGTCAACAGATGAAACAAAGCCGTCTATACTCTAAGTCTTTACATCACTATACATGACATCTTTAACAAATTATAGTACATTTTATCTGATAAACCGAGCTTATTCAATCGAAGATTTGTAAGACTTCAAGACGACTGAGTGAACTGTTAGGTTATTTTTTAGTTAGATAGATATTCAGAGATTTGTTGTCTATGAATGTTTAGTGCAGACAGGGTGACTAGCTTAGGCTGTTAACTGTTCAGCCTGCAGTGCAGACATTAATATTGTATAGCAATGCTTGGTTCGGGGTCTTTTCTGTTTCCGGGCTGCTTTGGCAGCCTGGGGGTTGGAAGATCTCTGGACTGGAAGTGTGAATTCTTGCCTGTGACTCTTTGAATAAACCAGCACGGTTATATTTTTTATATACTCAAGTGGTCTGAGTCGTCCCTCGGAGTTCCTGGTTTGAAAGAACCGGATGAGGCTTTATAATGGTTTTCAGCCTTTAGAACTCTAAAGAACTATCACTGTAGTTTACAGTCAGCACAGAATACTGATCAGTCCAACTACAGAAAGTTGTAGAACAGCTTAAAATTTTCTAAAATGTAAAAGGTAGTGCTTCATAGAAAAATACACAAAACACAGTTTGGACTAATCAACCTTTTTTTTTTAGTTTACGAATCAAAAACTGTCACCCGTCCTCTGGTATTCGTTTGCCCACTTCGACTATGTTGTTTTAAACTTAATAATGTCGTTGGTCCACAGACAGAAAGGAAAAAACATCGTTTGAAAGCACAAAACTGCGTTGTTGTTCTACATTCACTCACATAATCATATCTCGTCTTGAAACATCACTGAGCTGTTACAGTAGATTACTAGCAGCAGATTCAAATTTCCCAAAGAGCTCATCATTTCTTCTGCTGTCCAGCAGGTAAATACAGATGATAAACACACCTGGGTCCAGTTTCTGGGCTAGCAAATAGCGATTCGACACCACAGGCGATTACACACAGTATCGTTTTATTTTCTTCAGTCACTTTGTTAAAACAGTTAAATGAAAAATGGAACTAGACTCTGGTTATGCTGCATTCACATACTCAAATGCTAATCATCTTAGCTAACTTGCTCTGTCAGGAAAGAGCTTATCCTAACCCCACACGGCTAGGATAATACTAGTTAACTTGTCTATGTTCTAAGTAGCCCATGTCCCAGCTAAATTAACAAACATATCTTTGCATCAAATAGTTTGTGTCCCCACATCAACAGGGAATATTAGAGATGCGTTTTAAATTAACGCAACTAAGCAGCTAGTTAAAAGTTAAGACTTTTAGCAACGTGTTGCTCGTTACTTAGCATTAGTATTGATTAGTGGCTAACGTAACTGACGGGGAACGAAGTTTTAAAACTATTCTGTACAAAGCTAACGGTTGTAGGTTATAACTGTCGCTCAAGTTCATCAGTCGGACCAAATGACTTCGTTAAAAAGAAAGAGCTCAGGCTAACATTTGGTTAGCATTGACGGTGCCAGTTTCCCCCTCCCTCAACAAGCACGACGGCTCAGGGTCGTCACATGTTATAATAAGCCGTAAAATAAAGAGGAGCGTTCAGTTCTGTTCTTCTACACACTTTACTTGCTCACGAATATCGTTAAGTTACAGTTAAATTCTGTGATGCTAAACTAAAAAACTCGGACGGTTTCAGCATAAAAACTAATTCCGCTCAGGAAGACGCCATTTTCTTCCCAAAGCTGAGTGAGCAGCGGAGCGCAGAGCCCCGGTTTTCATTAAAACTACAGACTTATAAACCTAACTTTCTTATTCACTGGTGGCAAGTTCAATCATAGCCTATAGTTTACTTATACTAACGTGTGTGTGTCTGCAGGTTATCACAGTAAATATTTACAGCTATTTAGTGACAACTACATTTAGTGATGGTCAAACGAGGCTCCATGAAACTGTGAACCCGTTTGGACCATTGTATTGAAAAGTGGTTCACTACTGGAAGCTTCACATGGGTGATATCTGCTGGCACAGTGGTTGGAGTACAGCCAACCAAAGGTAACGCTGATGCACCTTGCATGTAAGTTTTGTTGCATTGTGAAATGACTTAAATAAAGCTGAAATCTAACTTCATTTTACACGTCTGTCGTTTTTCTTTCTTGCCTTATAAATTATCTTAAATGAAGTGTTAACTACCTAAGAAATCTTTCCCAAAGAATTTGAAATATTTTAGGGTTCAATGAGGCTGTGGATGTAATTGTTATTATAATATGATATACTATATGTTTTGTGATTGTGCTCGGTGTACACTGGGTGTGCTTAAGTGACTTGGACATTTTTATTCAAAAATAGTTTCTCCACAGTAGATGGGTTTTAGTCGATTTCACTTTTTTGAGACTATATTACCCCACTTCTGATCGTGTTTCAAAGCTCTGCCTATCCAACCAAACCAGTCAGCTGATCCGGTCCGAATGAAGCAAGGAAGTGGTTTGAACGTCATCAGTCACGTGGTTTTTCCTGATTTGAAGCAAGCTCAGACACAGTGCTTCACAAAAATATCCCGTGGAGTTTCAAGCATGTTTTGGAGCCTTGGTATCAGAGGGAACATCACTAACTACATTATCTTTTGGGATTGTCCAGAATTAAACGATATCCCATTTTACAGAGATCGCAGCAAATTCCAAGTATTTTAAACCTTTAGCAAAGAGTTTTTTGATTAAACTGAATGAAGTTTAAAAAGCCAGCAGGCTGCCGTTCCTCTGTTCATTTTACACAGCTGCTGGTGCTGTATCCCGGTATTGAGGTATGATATTTATTATGAGGTCTGACGGTCCATGAAAACAAAACAAACAGGCTCATTTCATTTGATATATTTAGGAAATTACAGAACAAACATACACTTTAAAACATGATATATAATGTATTTTAGCGATTTATGACAAATAATTACAAATAATGAAATGTTTCTCTGAATTCCAGAGTAAAACAGATGTGAATAAATAGTCTTAAAACTGCTGTGGCTATTTTCACAGTGATGCTGATCAACAATAAATTACCACTGGGTGTCATACTTTCATGTAAAGCTCTGATTTCTGGGTGTGATTGATTTGTATAAACTGCTGCTGATTTTCAGTGTAATGGAGAGAAATGTTTGGCTTGTTTCACGTTGATTTCTTCACATTAATGTAGAGAAAACATGAACACTATGGTGAGGAGACAGACTTTTTTCAGATTATATGATTTGTGTTTGCATTTCTAAAATAGTACCAGTTTATCAGAGAACCGTTTCTCTTTTCAGGCAACACTTAAGGAGTCAAACCTCTATAACCTGCAACACAGCATGGAGTTTCAGAGCCACCTGTAGGTTGACATCTGGCAGTTTATTCTACAGACATTGTGATACAAGTTCACAGAGTGCATCAGACTCGGTCACTCTTCATCTTTGGTCCTTATGAATGAGACATCATCCTGTGCAGGTTTCTGCTGGGTCATTTGTGTTTGGCAGGAAGATAGTCCAGCTCATCGCTCTCCTCTGGTCCTCTGGACATCACAGAACTCTTCTCTCCATCTGAGGAAATACATGAGATAACAGATGGGATGAAATGAAAAAAAAATACCAGATGAGATTAAATTAAATGTGAGAGGAGATGGAGGTAGAAAGTGGAATAAAACTAGAGACAAAAAATGCGACACATGAGATCAAATAAAAAAAAAACTGAAATAAGGAAAAACGTGACGTTGGAGGTTAGAAAAAATGAGATGTGAGGAGGCCATAATGCTAAATGACAGGTGACAAAAATAGGAGCTAATAGAAGAGATTAGATAATCAGTGGCATGGCGACATATAATCACATATATGCCTTTAGATAAGAAGTAGAAAGCAGCATTGATGGTTACTCGCATTTACTGTGGTAATATACAATATGCAGTAGGCACACTTAATTAACATTTCCTTAACCATACTGAATGTGATCCAATGTATGATTGCGCTGAAGAAATACATTTAAACATGCCAAAACAGTGCAAATGCAACTAGGTATTTGGCCGGGTAGGTCGATGTTTGCATCACTGATTAAACAGGCCTGCTAAAAGCTACAAGGTTAGCTAAGGCATTTTCTTGTTTGCTTTTCACAGAGGAGATATTTGAAATTACTCTTCAGTGAGTCAGTCAGTGTTTCAAAAACATAATCTAATAACAGACCAAGCCAGAATAATAACTTCACATTCACTTATTTACAGCAAATTTGCGATGACATGTTACATAATCAGTAACGGTAAAAAGTCCAATTGCCCTGTACCAGTTCAAAGCAGCATCTGCTGTTAGGGAGCGGTACCTGCCAGTGGAGAGGGAGTGGCATACCACTTCAAAATTGCACCTCAGCTTACAACACTGCCTTATTTCAAAATATAGCCAATTACTTATAGAAATTTCAACATGTTGATCTGTATTGGGAATATGCTGAAATAATTGTGACGCACTGGAAGGTTTTCAGACCCAGTAATGAGCACAAGGTCCCAGCTGGAATAAAGAAGCCGTTAATTCTCAGTAATCTTTCATGAAACTCAGTGGCAGGCAGGACAAGGACTGTGCTGCAGCAGCTCTGCGTAAATCCAGATTCACCGAGTCCTTCAGTTCTCAGTAACTACGTTCAAACTGGTGATTTACTAACTCAAGTTAAAAAGTCGGAGCTGGTAACCACTTTCATTCATGTGTGAATCACTTACAGTTTTATAGACTCAAACATCTGTGGTTAGTCAGTGTGATGCTTTTAGTTTCATGTGTCTGCAGACAGAAATGTGTGCTTCAGGTGGTTTTCACAGTTTAATATTTCACATTCAAAGTCCCGTTCCGTAACTGTTGTAGATGAGCCTTTAATGTGAAAACATATCAGGAAATGTAAAGTTTTGTTGACAGCAGCCCAGCATTAATCAGGAGCACAACAAAGATGAGGAATATGAACATATGTACTAAAGTCCAAATGTTTTTTGCAGCGTGGTGAGTCTGACCTGACACTGTGGAACCTTTGATGTCTGATATCTGACACAAAACCAGTTTCTGAACATATAAAACAATGGTCTGGCCCTTTAACCAGCTGTGACGTACCTGAGCGCCCTGGTGACGATGACTGCAGGGACTCTGCAGGAGAGAGGCATTCTGGGACACCGTTTGGTGCTGCTGTGACCCCTGCTGTGGTCTGCCCTTTATTGTCTATTGCCCCAGCTCTAGACCCATCACGGGTGCTTCTAGGCTGTGAAGGCAAGTTGTACTGATAATCAGTGGGGTCAGAAGGCTGGCAGAACTGAGACTCTGTGGGCCCAGCTGGACAGTGATACTGGTCTCTGTTGGACAGGAACTGAGACCTGGAGCTGATCACATTAGATCGGAACTGGGAGTTAGGGTTGTACTGGGAGAAACCCCGACTCTCGTCGGTTTCACACGGACCAATGAATGAGGAAGAGGGGTGCAGGGAGGAGGAGGAGTGGAGTGGGTGAGGAGGGGTGAGGGAACAGAAGGAGGAAGAAGGCAGTTGGGAGGGCTGGTAGGTGTCCTCCAAAGGTCCCAGTTTGGACAGCTGGTTGGACAGAGCTGCAACACTGGAGTCCAGGGAGCAAGGGGGTTGGGGGAGTGACCCGGAGTGGGTGTGAACATGAGGAGGGTGATGGAGGGGGGAGGAGGAGCTGGCCTTCCTCACCATGTTGTGGATGTCCTGAAGTTTGTTAAACACCTGAGGGGAAACAGAAGAGGATCCAGGCAGAAGCCCTGAGGAACACCAGACCACCTTAAACCAAACTAACTACTTTTTAATAAAATATACTGTAAATAAAGTGGAAATAAATTTTCAGTGGGACTTTTTACTCACAAACTTTGAAAAAGGTTTGTGAGTAAAAATGAAAAGTAATTTTTGTCATTCATCACACGCACACAACTGGAAAATTTGTTGAATTCATTTTGAATCCAGTGAAAACTGCTTGTTGCTGGTTGCCTGTGCAAAGTTATATTTGTACAGTTTGTTTCCACCTTCATTTGCTAAAGGAACAAAGTTTCTCTGTTCTCACCTTACAGCTCAGTTTCACCCCTGGATGTACCTGTACGATTCATGACATCACAACTAGTTTTGTCCAATCACGGTGCAGTATGGAACTGACAAGGTGTGATGTCACAACTATTCAGCCTTGAAACGAACAATACTGACATATTCAGACCCACTAAATGATTCCATAAATATCAGTCATATCATCACCTTGGCTTACACTGCATGGTGATGACCTGTTTACAACTGTATACTCCAGGTCCCTGTCAGGAACTCTCATAAGGTTGCGCCGAGTTATACTGGTCACAGGTTCTGGTGGATGCTTCCACTAGGGCGCGCCCACTTTGGAGGTGCATTCTGGGAGTTAAATTTCAGCACCTCGCTGGAGACAGTAAATTCAAGTATCAGGAACGCGAGGGCGGAAGGAGTGGGTAGCGCAGAGCAGACGTTGGTGATTAGTTAAATGTTGGCGTCTTCACACCTCAAGCATTAGAATTACAAACACACAGTTGATTGCGTGTGTGTGTGTCTGTCTAGAGACAGACAGAGAGAGAGAGACTAGAGACAGACAGAGAGAAAATACAGTGGAAAAACAAAGCGGCGTCGGCGTCAACTTCGGAGGCTACGCTCGCTGATGGTTAAGGGACGTACGGGATGTACCGCTCGTTAGGTTCCCATAGTGGAAACACAGCAATATACTGTGATCAGTACCAAACTAAAATGTGCACAATGGATATGACATGCAAAACAATCTAATAGTGATTTTCTTTGATCAATATTTCTATTGCAATTTAATATACACATTTTTTTAAGTTCCTTTTCTTCTGTAGTACTCGGTACAAACAAGCTATAAAATATAATGAGAAGACACTGGACATTGGACAGAATACAGTAATTTCCCAGCAAAGGAACTGTAAAGAGATGTTCAGATTCTGTCTCTGACCTCTGTCATGGGTGGCCTCTTCTTCCTCTTCTTGTCCAAACACCTGCAGGCCAGAGCCACCATCTCGAGACAGCCAGCAGGATCTGCAGAGCCCCCTACAGACACAACAGCAGAACAGCAGCTGCAGGACACAACAGCATGATAGAATGGATATAATCAGACCTGCAAACACTGACCTGTGATCAGCCGGTGGTCCAGCTGTTTCCTCCAGGCTACTGGAGACGAGCCAGTCGGACTGTCCTCCACCTTGTCCACCAGGTCCTTCTACACAACCGAAACACAACACTGAGTTTTTACAGAAACCTTTCAAGAGTATGTGAATATTGAGTCCTGATGCACTTGCTGGCCGGTATGTATCTGAAGCAGACTGGCCAGCAGGTGCACCACAAGCTGTGTGTGGTCTGACCAGGAATCTCTCTCCAGACTTCCTGTCTTTCTCCAGTGCTCGACGGCCAGTCAGGACCTCCAACAACACCTGAAACCCACACACGTCGGTTTATTAGGAACCCCTGTGTTCATCTAATCCAACAGTCCTGCAGTAAATCCTCCTTCATGCAGGTGATAATGTTCAGCTTGTGTTCACACTGTTTCAGAGAGGTGCTGACCCCACTTCAAAACCCCAAAGTCCAATTACTGGAAACAGAGGGAGAAAAACCACAGAGAGAATACAGCAGAAAGGGAGTGGTGTTTACATTTTTACAAACTATGTAATAAATCTGTCCATGTGTAAAGAGAAAATCATTTTTGATAAAAAGCTGCCCAAGTCTAAACAGTGGATCCACTGTCATGTTTGCACCACCAAGTGTTAGCTGACACAGCTGCAGTGGTTATTCATGAATATTTAGGACATGTTTTAAAGAGTGTGGGAGTTCCACTGTTGCTCTCACTACTACACTCTGCAGCTAATTATTCAGTGCACTATACTGACCCTTCTTATTAATGCTGAGAAATGACCAGAGTTAACATTCAACAGGTTACAGCTCTTCTTTGATGATCTAACCTGCCTACAGTGCTTTGCTAAAGTATCAGCCTACAGTTCCCATCAGGCGCTGCGGTGTCTCACCACACCAAAGCTGTAGACATCCACAGATGTCCCCAGCTCTCCGTTCCTCACATACTCATCGGGCAGGTATGCTAGAGTCCCTCTGACCGTTGCTGTTTTCCCAATGGATGCCGTCTGAGCCGTCGAGCGTCCTGTCGAGCCACAAGAGACAAACCGAGCCAGACCAAAGTCAGCCAGCTTTGCCACCAGGTGCCGGTCTAGCAGGATGTTTGAACTGACAAGACACAGACAGAACAGTTGTAGAAAGATAAAAGCTGTGCTATGGTAAAAATAAGAGTAGTTAGAATTAAGAAACTGAAATAATGTGTGAATAGAGAGAAAAGAGTTATAGAGGGTGGCAGTTGGAGACATAAGGCTCTCATTAACCACAGTAACAGAAACTTAACATGAAGAGGTTTGATGATAAAGTCCTCTGAAACACAAGCAGGAGAAGATGTATGATTATAACCAAGTGATAGAAAACACCAGTTCCATTAGTCAACTTGTAAGTCAACAGAATATTTGTCAGCTGTTTTTAAAATTAATTGATCGAACATCCTCTGGTGTCAGTTTCTCCGGTGTCTCAGAGTTTCTGCCAAAGAAACTGGAAATTTGAAGTCATGTGATGATGTCTTGTCAGACTTCAACACTTATACTGTTTTCAGGCATTTAAAGATGAACTATCGATTTGTAGTCATGTGATCTTGACCTCTTGACATCTCCATGGATGAGCGGTCGGTGTCCATCAGGCGGGGAGTGGAGGAACTGCAGAGCTGTGGATGCTCCTTCAACAGCAGTGACTCTCTGGGACCAGGACAGGATTGTACTCTCCTAAACACACACAGCATCATATCAGGGTCAACAGTTGGATAACAACACACACACACACACACACACACACAGTGTCTGTGAGTGAGCTTCCATCCAAATGTAGCCCAGGTTTTAACTGAAATTGAAGATCATTTTCATGTCTGGAGTCCTGTCTCCACCCCCTGCTGCTGTGTGGATCTGAGCAGGCAGCCACAGGTGGAGCAAAGTCTCCAGTCACTGCCACTGAATATTCACTAAGCCTGTATTTAACTTTTACACCTGAGCCAAGACTCAGAACTTTTGTAAAGAATTTTAGTTTTGCACTGTTTCCACATAGGCGTTTTTATGCACAGACTGAAAATGTGAATAAACCTGGTGGATGGAAACAAACCTGTGTCACAGTGTATATATATCTGTGTGTGTGTATGTGTGTGTTACATTGTGTAGCTGGTCCTCCAGGGATCTGTTGTGCATGTAGCTGTAGATCAGACACACTGATCCTCCTCCCTCAGTGAAACCCAGCAGGTCCACAATGTTGGGATGTCTGAACCTGAACAGAAAACAAGAAAAACAGGGTTTTACAGTAAGAATATAATATATGATAAAATGAACAAATGCTACGTTTCTGTGGACCTGAAAGAAAACTAAGCATTTAGTATCTGACTAGCAATTGGCAGGAAAGACTACAGTACTGAGACATCTGGTGGCTCTCACCTGCTGAGAACGTCCACCTGAGAGGACAAGCGTAACGTGCAAAGGACAGCGGGTGAGATAACACATTTCATATATCTTTCATATTTCTCACTTGGCTGCATCTGCAGCGTCCCCAGTATTTTGCTACTGTTGTTTCAGTCTCTTCTCAACATTTACATTTCCAATCCACATGGTTGTATTAAAAGCTAAATACTTTGCATCAAATTCTTAGAGCTGAGATGGGGCTGTGTGCCGTCGTGTTTACCTCAGGGACTGAACTCAGGAATGTTACTCACTTTGACAGTTGGTCCACTTCAGTGTGGAAACTCTCCTTCAGCAGAGTCCAGTCCAGCAGACAGTCCTACAACAGGAAGAGCAACAACACAGACCAATCACAGGGCGCATCTTGTCAACAACAACACAAATCAGTTGACCTTCTCACAAGGTTTCATGTCAATAAAAACTTCGTAAGTTGAAAGCATTTAGCATTTCTCAGATTAGGACAGTAAATCTGAATTGAATTGAAGGAAAGGAGCCTCCTGATTGACTGAGTGGAGACCCAACCGGCAGGGTCACTGGTCAATCAGCTGATTGCTGTCCTGATGATCTGATTGATCCGTTTGTCCCCAGAATGTCAGACACTGGAGAAAAGTCCCACTGTGACTCTCCAGAGCCAAAGGTGGCGTCTCCACACATCTCACTGTGTCCAACCAACAGATCCACAGAGACTCAGCTGATTCTCATGTCTGACAAAGAAAAACATCACCTCCTCACATTAAAGAAGGTGGAACCAGAACATGTCGGTGACTGTTGCTTCTAAATAGCTGAGGTTCATTTTCTACCAGTGAACTGACTCATGGCTGCAGCTCTAGGTCACTGAATGGCTTCATGAGGACGACACAATGGGACAGACACAGTGGGTCGGACACAGTGAGGGGATCTGGTTTGGAAGGAGGAGGCTTCCTCCCTCCGACAGAGGAGACTTGATGCTGCTCTGTGGACACGGCCCTGACGAGGCCCTGCTTGGTGCTGGGTGGGGCTTTGTCCTGTCAGCTGTCACCAGTGTGTGTGTATGCGTAGTAGTAGAGCAGCGTGTATGAGTGGATTACTCTGAGCAAACAGGAAGAATGAGTCAAGCCACATGATCAGGATCAGTGACTGGGACAACACAAACCTCACATCACACACACTCACTGCTCTGGGCTATTTAACAAGTTCAAGACATGAATGAATGAAGAACTTGATTTATGTGTCAGAACCGAGGCCACATGGGCTCACAAGTCACTGCCTACATTAACCGTCAGAGGGAAGGAAGACCAAAAGAAACTGGAAACATAGTAAGGTGACCTATTTAAACACCCTCATAAGCAGCTGTATCAAAGGTCTTGAATATGAACACAAACTGCATTAACTTTTAAGTTTAACTTGAAGACCATGATAATAAAAAGGTCATTTCATTCTCAGACTTCCTTCAACTCACGCAGGAGACACTCTGTGTCCTCTGGCCCTGAATGAAAGTTTCCAGTTACCAAAGGTGGGAAACCAGATGTGACCTGGGACAGAACTCTGGGCTGAAACCACCATTCAGTGTCTTTTTCATTCACCATCCCTGTGAGCATCACATTCATCCTGTGACAGTGAGTCATGTGTTATCTGCATTGTGATTGGCTGACCTGTTTGAGTCTCTTGACAGCACAGTCGGTGTTCCTCAGGGTTGCTCTGTACACAACTCCAAACCCCCCCTCCCCCACATGCAGGGAGGGTGAGAACCCCCCTGTCCCAGCATGTACCTCTTCATATGACCAGCACATCACCCCGCTTCTGCTGTCACAGGCCGCCACTGGGGGGGGCTGAGGAACAACATCATTATCACTATCATCATTATTATTATTGTTAACATCATGCTGTGTGTGTCTATGTGTTACCTGGGTGGGTTGGTGGCGGTTGGACTGCAGAATGGAAGGGGGCGGGGCAGGCCTGGGAAGACCTCCTCCTTTATCTACTGAATAGACAAGCAAGCATCGTCATGGAAACTATCATAAACATGCCGATATGATTATAAAACTTTCAGTTACATTAGGTTTAGCCACACAAACTGTTTAGTTAGGTTTAGGCTAGGCTAACCAGAACACATTGGAAATTCCTGGACGAGAAACGCGAATGAAGCCACTCAGGTCGACTTATCACAATGGCCGTATCGTAATTACGTACAACACTCCCCCTGTAGCCCCTCATCCCCCGACCAATGCAGCCCCGTGCATTAAAACACAGCAAGGAGTTGCATTTTTCCAGAATAATGTGAACGTACCGTCACACTCCGTCATAATGGCTGCTGCTCTGGTTCTGTTATGTACTGATATCAGGAGACAGCTTTTGCCTCGACGAGTAATATCGTCATGTTTTAATATCACGAGATGTCATGGCACAAGATCTGGTCACACCCCTATTCATTGTTGGTTTTAATCTCTGTATGGAGAATGCTAAAAATACTATTAATATAGAACATGACTGGCCTTGTGCTTTGAGTTAATACCACACAAACAGCTATAATTTTTCATGTTTTTATTGAGCCCTTAAACATTCAAAGTGCTGGTGGAAAAACTAAGTGAGCGCTTGGCTGTGAGAAGTGTTTGAAGCTCCTTTGGCAGCAATAATCTCAAACAAGCACTTCCTGTAGGTGTGGATCAAACCTGCACAACATTCAGGAGGAATTTTGGACCATTCTTCTTCACAACTGTGTACTGTGCAAATCTGGGTGGGTGACAAAATTGTATCCCTGATACTGGGTCCCTGACACTGTTCTTTCTGAGGGAAATCACCTGTTTGAGTTACCTGTTGTGCTCAGTATACAGGTGCTCAGTGTGGGAGGGGCCTCCGATTTGGGAGGAGGGTCGAACTGAGAGAAGGAGACAGGGGGAGGATGAGGAGCAGTGGGACAAGGAGGAGAGGGAGAGGAGGAAGATCTCAGGCTGGAGATCCCTGCAAAAGAGAGACAAAAAGCTAAACGTTAAAGGTCATTAGAGGTCAGAGGTCCAGAGGTTACCAGAAGCCAGAGGTAATCAGAGGTTGTCAGACGTCATCAGAGGTAAACTCACAGCCCAGGATGACATCACGTGGGCGGAGCAGCTGCAGACAGTCTAACAGGTCAATCAGCTCCCCAACTCGACCGTTCCTGCTCTCCCATTGGTTCATCACCCAGTCGGTCCGCCTCTCCCTCCTCTCAGCCAATCGTACAGTGGTCTGATCACTGAGCACTGCTGAGGCTACAAGAGAGACAGGAGGTTACTGACCCAACCATCACAGTGCAGCTGATCAATTACTTACCACACCTGGCTCACAATCTGTCAGTAAACGTATGAGACCTCCTCTGATCTGTCAGTTTCTTAATTATGAGTTCTTATGAACAGTATCAACTGTGAAACTCCTTTTTCTGAAAACTGATAGGGAGTCAAATGTCAATCAGTGACACTTCTCCACTGTTTTCATTACTGAAAATTATTTCATGAGTAGCTTTAGTCATAAGCTCTCCCAACATGCCAAATGTTCACCATGTTGCTCTGATCAATAACCACAATGAGATGAAAAGTGACCCATCAGATGGGATCCTGATCTCCTGATCAGTAGTTATTACAAAACACAGTCCGGTCAGTCTACACATAAGGATCTTCTGGTGAGATAAATGCAGACTATAAGACAAGCTCACATCCATAATAATAGTTTTTTATTTGTTTGTAGCATCATCACTTGGCTGTGTAGTCTCAGTGTGGATGTGTTAATGTCTGTAGTCACCAGCCTCTGTCCCTGCACACACAAGACACACAAAACCACCACAAAGAGACACTAAACATGTCTGTGAGCAGGGGCTATTGTTTAATAATCCATCCATAGCAGCAGAATATTTGTAGTTGCAGACAAATTCATTGATATTACATGATTTTGGAACATTTACAGTTATTATTTGTTTGCTTGTTTAGAGCGACAAACAGACAGGTAAACAGACAGAATGAGAGACAACTAACTCACCGAAACGTGTCCAGTCCAGGTCTGACAGTGTGTCCATGACCCGGCAGAACTCCCAGTGGACGGAGGACGGCAGGTTGTACAGAAACTGTCCCCTCGGGTTTCCTTCCGACATGTTTTGACTTCAAACTGTACCCTTTTTCAGAACCAAGCCGGACTCATTCTGAAGCTAGCGTGCTAAAACCTAACGGTGGGTTCACGCCGATTCTCAGTGGGACCCGGATCAAGTCCGGAACAAAGCGATAAAAACTTATACAAAAACTGCTCAGTTTCACGGTTCAGCTCCTCCGCTGTTTCCGCCCGCTGCATCACAGGCTCTCCGCAATAAGAGTCGCTTCCGCTCTGCTCTTCCACAATAAAATCCTGCGTTTTTCTGCTAGCTAGGTTAGTTAGCATTTAGCACAACCATTTTTTCAGGTGTACCTTTTTTTTTTATTTAGCCGTTGTGTTATTTATGGTATATAAAATTTCAATAACACAATTTTTATTACAGGAAAAGTGTATAAACTATTTTTAGCTAAGGCGAAGCAGCTAGCCTCAGTAGCTTGAGCGCTGACACCACATTAATGTTAACTATTTTCTAGTTCTTTAGAATTTTCCATGCAGTTAATTTTTTTCCAGAAAGTATAGATTTGACGGTGTAATAATTTATATGGTGAGGTTCCAGTTCCAGTTCTGGTAACTCAGTTTTGTAAGTACTTTGTAGCTAGGGGACTTGGATGAGAACAATCTGATTGATTCAACTTTCAATACAACCACATGAATGTCATCACACACAGTAACATTACCCAGTTTGTGTTAACATAGCACTGACACAATACTGGATTAAGTTTATCCTGTACCAGTGGGTTGATTTGACCCATTTTTGTGGGGTTTTTACCCAAGCTAAATTGTGGTGATTTAATAACAAGTTTGACCTTGGAAATCGCTCACAAATTTACTGTTAGTTGTACAAAATAATGTGCATGTGACATTGAAAACCACTTAGTAACAAATAGTGACATATTGATTTTAAAAACTCAATACCAGTTCACTGTCATAGATGCCATATCTTAGTATAAATAATTTACAATGAATATAAAAAAAGACTTGTAGCCTACCTGTGAACACTGCAGTAACTTCAGTCCAGTGTGGTGTTGGTGCTGTGCTGAGCCAAACTGGACCAATTCTAACATAATGATATTTAAGTGTGGCTCATTAATAAACTGAAAATATGAGCAGAAATGATCTTTCACTGAACTCCTTAATCAAAATCAGAATCAGAATCAGCTTTAATGGCCAAGTACGTTTGAATATAGAAAGAATTTGACTCTGGTGCAGAGGCTCTCAATGTGTTTTTTAAGGCAAGAGGAAATAGAAAATAACAATGACAATAAAAATAAATAAATAAATGTGTGCATTAAAATATGTGCAATAAAAATAGTAAAAGAAAGAGGAAAGAAGAGATACTGTCTATAAATATATGTACATATTTATGCATTACAGCATAAGAGCTTGCAGATGTATATACAATGGTTTTATTTACAGTTTACTGCACTGTGGTGATTGCTGTTTCCAGTTATACAGTCATGGGTTAAGTGTTCATCAGAGCGACAGCCTGGGGGAAGAAACTGTCCCTGTGCCTGGTTGTCTTGGCGTACAGTGACCTGTAACGCCGTCCAGAGGAGAGAAGCTCAAACAGTTTGTGTGTAGGGTGTGAGGGGTCTGCAGTGATCCTCTCCACCCTCCTTTTGACCCATGAGGTGTACAGGTCCTCCATGAAGGGCAGGCTCACACCAGTGACCTTTTCTACAGTCCTGACTGTCTGCTGAAGTCTGTACTTGTCCTGTTTGGTTGCTGAGCCAAACCAGACAGTGATGGAGGTGTAGAGAACAGACTCGATGATTCCTCTGTAGACCTGTATCAGCAGCTCCTGAGGCAGGTCGAACTTCCTGAGCTGGCGCAGGAAGTACATTCTCTGCTGTGGCTTCATGGTGATAGTGCTGATGCTGGACATTTACTTCAGGTCCTGGGAGACAGTGGAGCCCAGGAACTTGTAGGACTCTACTGCTGACACAGTGCTGCTGAGTATGGTGAGGGAGGTAGGGTAGGGTGGGGAGCTCTTCCTAAACTCCACTGTCATCTCCACTGTTCTGAGCGTGTTCAGCTCCAGGTTGTTACGACAACACAACCGGCTGTTCAACCTCCCGTCTGTACGCTGACTCGTCAGATGAGACCAATGATCGCTGTGTCATCTATGAACTTTAGGAGTTTAACAGAGGGGTCCTCTGAGGTGCAGTTGTTGGTGTAGAGGGAAAACAGCAGAGGGGAGAGCACATATCCCTGGGGGGTACTTGTGCTGAAAGTCCCGGGATGTGGTTTTCCCCAGCCTCACCTGCTGCTTCCTGTCTGTCAGAAAGCTGGTAATCCACTGACAGGTGGGAGCAGGCACAGTGAGCTGGGGCAGTTTAGAGTGGAGGATGTCTGGGATGATGGTGTTGAATGCTGAGCTGAGGTCCACAAAGAGGATGTTGTTTTTAAAGTGCTATATAAATAAATTTGATTTGATTTGACCCGAACATAGGTCCCCAGGGAGTCGAGGTGTTGCAGGATGAAATGCAGTGCCATGTTGACCGCATAATCCTCTGACGTGATTGCCTGGTAGGCAAACTGAAGGGGGTCCAGCAGTCTACGATGCCCTTCAGGTGGGCCAACACCAGTCTCTCACAGGACTCCATAACTACAGATGTCAGGGCGACAGGTCTGTAGTCCTTCAGTCCACTGATGGAGGGTTTCTTGAGGACCGGGATGATGGTGGAGCATTTGAAGTGGGGGGGGACGTCACACAGCTCTAGTGATCTGTTGAAGATAAGTCTGAAGATGGGGGCCAACTGATCAGCACAAGCTTTCAGGCGGGGGGTGGGGGGTCACACTGTCCGGGCCTGGTGCCTTTCTGAACTTTAGTTTCTTGCAAAGGCCACACATCCTTTTCACAGATCTTCAGGGTTTGAGGTGAGGTGGGTGAAGGGGGACGTTCTACCTCTCAAACCTACAGTAAGACACATTCAGGTCATCTGCCAGTTGATGGTCTTCCAAAGTAGGGGTGGGGGTGGTTTCCTGTAGCCAGTGATGTTTTTCAGGCTTCTCCACACAGACAAGGGGTCATTGGTTGAAACCTGGTTTCTCAGCTTTTCAGAGTCGCTCCTCTTTGCTGCTCTGATCTCCCTTGTCAGTGTGTTCCTTGCCTGGCTGTACAGGATCCTGTCCCCATGTCTGTAGGCCTCCTCTTTGGCACAACAAAGCTGCTTGAGTTTGAACCAAGGCTTGTTGTTGTTGTATGTTCAGAAGGTCTTGGTGGGCACACATACATCCTCACAAAGCTGATGTATGGTGTCATGGCATCAGTGAGTTCATCCAGGTCTGTAGATGCAGCCTCAGATACACTCCAATATTATCCTTATCCATGCAAAAAGTGTGCTGTACATGCCACAATTATTACTATTTCTAGTCAGCTGATGCTTGTACACTATTTGTTCATTATTAATGATGACCACTGTATTTAAGTGTCATTTGTTTCCTGCATTACTATTTTATTGTTAATTTATTGTTTTAATCATTAGTCATTCATATCTTAAATATTTTATTTCTATATAGCCTACATTTTGTCTGGCATTTGATCATATTTTGCTTCATTAATGCTGGTGAGGTTATTGCTTTCCTTCTGTATGGATGAGTTTATAATTACTCTGCTGTTGTACTTGCGAATTTTTAATGCCCACTAAAAGTTTAGCATGTGGAAACAAATACTTTGTTTAATGGGATTCTGGCGAATTAAATTGAAGACATTTAAGATTTGTATATACTGCAAAGAATATCTATCCTAACAATCATAATAATGAGTGATGGAAAACAAAGAATATGTTCTGTAATTCAGTATTAACATTTATACATCTTGTGTCTCTTCCAGTCTGGGGGACCTATACAGGAGGGTGAGGGGCCTTTTGTTCTGTACCCAGGGGCCCACTATCTGCAAATCCGTCCATGCCTGGGCTCAGTTAAAGAACAGAACACAGATGAATGGATTAACCAAATAAAAATAAATGCATTTGTTAAAGTTTGTCTATTTTGAAATATGCTATTGTTTACAGCAAGCAAGAAATATATAAACGACCGTTTACATAAACTGTAAGACTTTTTAAAACCTCCTAAGGGCCTTTTTCTTTATTAAAGGGAGGTTAATTAGATGCTTAGTACAACTGTTACAGATCTGTAGAAACTATGGTGTTTTACAGATTTGGGAGCCGGTCCTGAACGTGTCAGGCTGACCTTTTCTGAGCTCACATCTCGCGCGATTACACCGCCCTTGCGCTGCGTTGACCTCATCTCCATGCAGATCTCGCGGTGTTTGGTCACTAACGGCTGTTGGAAATGGAGTCGGAGGGGGCGGGGTGCAGCAGGAGGGAGCAGAGATGTTTGGAGGGTTTTTTTTAATATAAAATTATTTATTTAAATAAAAATGGCTGCCGTGGAGAGCGGAGAGGAGAGACTGTAAGTAGGGTTTTTACATTTTATCCTCCGTTAAAGCGCTATCGCTGCCGTTGCCTCCGACCGCCGCCGAGCTTTTTCTGTCGTGTGTTTTATTTAAAATTTTTAATTTAAATAAAATTGGCTGCCGTGGATAGCGGAGAGGAGAGACTGTAAGTAGTGTTTTTACATTTTATCCTCCGTTAAAGCGCTATCGCTGCCGTTGCCTCCGACCGCCGCCGAGCTTTTTCTGTCGTGTGTTTTATTGAAGTAAAAGTGCGTTGATTTTCACCCCGGCCTGTCTCGGCGGAGCGGGGTTAGCGGGAATACGTCACCAACTTACTGCTAAGTCTGTACTTTAGCCGCTGCTGTAGCCGGAGCTGAGGTTAGCTTTACGTTAGCCCATTCTCCGTGCTTCGCCCAGCCGCCCTGAACTGTAAACAACTCAGTTGTAAACAACTCAGGCCGAGGTTCGGCGGCGATGTGTACGTTACAAACATCGCATCCTCGCTTACCCGCGGTGTGTCCACCCTCCTCCGCCAGACAAGCAAGGAGCTAACGAACTGCTAGCTGGTTAGCAAACAGAGTTTTCATGTGAAGGGAACAGACTGTCCTCAGTAGCCCGGGTTTACCCCCTATCTTAACCTGATTATTTGTCTAGTTAGCATCAGCTACCTGAGTGCCGCTGAGCCAGGCACCTGTGTGTATGTGGCCCAGTTTTCTCTGCAGCTCACTTCCTGTTCCTGTGGAGGCGTCTTCACCTCTACCTGCAGCTTCATCACAGCGCACACACAGAGGGGTGGAAGAAGAACTCAGATCCTTTACTTAAGTAAAAGTAGTAATACCACAGTGTAGAAATGTGCTTTCATGGTTCCATCAGATCACAGACCAGGTAGATTTCTTTAACTTCTGGAAAACTGTTCTAGCACCATTGGTTCAAACAGGTTAATAGTGTGAAAGCTTCTATAATGCGTGTCTTCTAAGCAGTGATGGAAAACATCAAAATATACATGAAGTACCGAAGTACCAGTAGTCATTCTGCAGAATGACCCATTTCCTATTAATGTCTATGATACTGTTGGATCATAATGACTGGTCCATTACTGTGTTAATCACCTTAACAAATACAGATAAATGCTGATTGTTTACTCCATGCAAACTTTTCATTATTGATTAATCAAATGATTATCTTCATTAATCGATTATTTGTTGTGTCAAGGAAACTGTTAGTTGTACTGCGGTGTATTCCTGTGTTTGTTTTTCAAAGACATTCCGTTTAAAATCACAATTGACACATTTGAGAAGCTGGGACCAGGAAATATTTGGCTTTTTTTTTTACTAAAAGGATTGGTTGATTATTAGCATTGTTGGTAATGAGCTTTCTGTCATCAACTTATTGATTAATGGACTAGCTGTTGCAGCTCTCCAGCAAAGAAAAGGGTGGTAAAAAGAAAACAAACAGGCCACAAATACAAAGCTGTCAGCAGCAGACCAGTGTACAGAGCTATGCTTCATTTGCATTCATGTAAACTGAGGCATATTTACATTAGGCATCCAGTTTATTAGGTACAGCCATCTACATCAATCTGATCCAACAGCTCTGAAATAAATTTGCTTTCATAATGGTTCTCTTTTCTACAGTTAAAACAACTAGTTGATTCATTGATCACTTGATTCATGAATAAATAATCTGCAACAGTTTTGTTAATTTGATAGAAAATTTGGTCAAGAAAATGCAATTTTACAGCCTCTCACTTGAGAATCTGCTCTGTTTTTTCTTTCCTGATGACAGTGAAGTGTGGACAAAACAAAAGCGTCGAGGACATCAGCTTGGACTCTGGGAATTAGCTGTCAGCATTTTGTCACTAGTTTTCACATTTCAAGACTTGCAACTAATCGTGTACTCAAAAACATAATCAGCAGATTCATCAGTAATCAAAATAGTAAGCTGCTAGTTCCAGCCCTAGTTAGTTCAGAGCAGGTGAATGAAGACAGCAGGATTGAGCATGTCCACGTTTCTGTCTGAGTTCATTATTATAACAATCAAACCAGATCATGGTCAGGATACTGGTGCACATGTGGACAGTGTGATGAACTCATGTTGCTGTGTGAAATGACAAGGCTCGAAAGCTGCGATGATTAGGTTTCATTACGGATCAGTGAGCCAGTTTTTGATTATTGATGAATTGTTATGTGTGTGAGTTTTTGCCTCTCGGAATTCTTGTTGATGGCTTCAAGCATCCAGAACTAAAAGATTTTTAGTGACGGAGACTGGGTGGACAAAACTACTTTGAAGGATTCATTGATAACAATGTATTATCTGCTGACTGATTAATTGACTTGTGGTTTCTGTTGTAGACTGTGTAAATATAGTGGTGTGATGAATATGGAGCACATGCCCTGAGCTCCCATCATCCATATGCGCTGTTCCACTGTTTAAACCTGCAGGAAGCTTTGACTGATCAGTCAGGCCGCGTCCCCATGACAGGCCTCAACTCTCAGCTCTGATCTAGTTGTGTCGCTGCTTCCCATCCATGTGTGCCATCGCCATGTACCTGGCTCCGGTGTGAACACCACTGAGCTCCTAAACTGCCACATATGCACAGATGTAACTGAAATGTGAGCCACGTGCGCACAAGAATAACAACCAGGTCGTGTGTGCGATGGTCAAATGGCCCAGTTCCCTCCCAAACCGCTGGGTTATGATATGTTCCTTCCAGTTTGGCCTGATCAGAAGCTTGTGTGAAACCTCCTGGTCTCTCCACTGACCCCATTGCTGTCGTCGCTCTCCTCCATGTTTATTGTTACCGGTCTGTGAGGGGCCGACGCCGAATGATGACGACAGGTCGTATGTGCAGAGGAGGAGACAGTAAAACGACCACATGGATTCTGATCTGACCGTTCTGATGGCGCTCGCACAGTCAGAGGTCAGAGAGGAATCGAGTCTAGGATGCAGGTGGCCCAGATCTGGTCTGAGGACATCTGGTCTGGTCTGTTCACACTGCTGTGGACACACCAGGTCTGAGATGGAAACGTCAGATCTGGGATGTGGACACAGAGTTTGATTTCTAAATGAGGTGTCATTGGCCACATGGCATCTGAGAGTGTCATACTTGTTCGAAGTCCCCATCCTTTATCTGTGTTCACATGGTCATCCGCCAGCGCTGTGTTGTCAGCAGCACAGATGAGCTAGGGAAGATACATCCAGCCGAGTCCAGAGATCAAACTGTGTCATTCACTGTTGTTCTACAGAAACAAGCAGTTTACACAGGTTTTCAAAAGTCCCTCATTAAAGGCCTGAGAAGGTCTTACAAATCTTTATATTTTCTTGGTTGCCACAGACATGTGAGTAAGGTCCTGTTTTTTTGGTCCTGGATGTCGATGTGTTGCACATCTGTAATGTAAAAGTGCGACTGGTGCTGCAGGAAGGTTTTGTGTTGCTAGCCATATCGACTCAGAGTGGACTAATGTCCATTATCTTTTAATCAGTTAACCCTCCCACCAGTTTTCTGCCCTTTCTCAGGATCCAGGTCATGTTCACCAATTAATGATATTTCTCTAAATTATTACTATAAGCAGCTGGAAGTCAAGCTGATAGAAGTGTCAGTAGGTTGATAACTGTCATCTCATTGTCCAGACTGATTCTCTGTCATTCCTTGGCAAAACGATAGCATTTCAGTGTTGACGAGTGCACAGACCATCGGAACCTGGATCTCATTAGGAGCCAGGTGTCCCTGACATGTTAGCCCCGCCCACCCAATTTGCCTAAGCTGATCACAGAACAGCAGAAAGGGGGCAATAAGAAACTGTAACTGACACCATGTAATCAATAAGACGAGAAATGTTTTCATCAGTGATTCTTCAGTTTGTAGTTAATCAGAATCATCACCATTACTTTCGCCTTCATCAGGGAGAACTAGTTGGCATCTGAGCAGACACTGATATTTTCCTGTTTCTTGGTTTGATTAATTAATGACCCACCGATCATTAACTTTAGACCCAGCTGTGGGAGAATGACACCGGGCCCCGGGTTATTCCAGATCACTGGGGTCATTTCGTCTGATTAAATACTGAATTTTTTTTTAGAAATTTTCTCCACTGTACAGTGTCAGCTGTGACAGGTCCTCCGTGCTCCTGTAGAGCAACTGGACTCTTTTAGTTTATAGTTGTTCAGTTCTTGTGAAGTTGTGTTTTATAAAATTATTTTTTCACTTACTTTCTGACAGAGAAGCCAGAAGAACTAACCAGCTATTATTTTCATCAGCAATACATCTGACAGTTATTTTCTTTTGGCACTTTCACTTAGAAAATGACTTAAACGTCCGCTCAGTTAACAGAACAGTTGCTCCGCAGCGGTGGTTGGCTCCCTGGTGTCTGAGGAAATCATGACAGCGTCATGCTCAGTGGGGCCAACAGGGGTCCCTCAGGAACACATTCTGGTGTAACATCACAGCGGCTGCTCTAAACGCGTCGGATATGTGCACTTGCACTCAAACACAATGCTCACTTACCTGTAGCTCCACTTTATGGATAAATGTGTCAAGGGGGTTTCTTGTGCCAGCTGTCTGATAACCAGCCGGTGCGTTTGTGTCATCAGTCCTAATTCAGGACTTGTTCATGTTTGTGTTGAGCTGTGTGAACTAGGGAGTGGAGCTGAAACAATCAATCTATTGACAGAAAGTTAATGATGAACAGTGCTCACTGATGATTAGTCTTTCATCTTAGATTCTAATACGTGTTAAACTGGATGCCTTTGGGATTTGGGGTGTTATCAGATAAAACTAGATATTTGAAGACATTACACTGGACGGAGATAATTTAAGTTTTGAAAATTAAAACATAAGTCAGTTAGAATTAATAATAACTGAGAGATTACTTTGTAATGAACATAACTGTTACAACTCCAAATCAGAAAAAGTTGGGACAGTATGTAAAATCTAAATTAAAACTGAAAACAGCGATGTGTAAATCACCTGTGCCGTGTATCACATTGAAAACAACACAACAGCACATTAGTAGATGTGACACCTCATCAGTTTTGTTCTTTGTTCACTTCAATCCTGATGCTGCAACACATTCCAAAAACAAGTTGGGACAGTGAAGCGTGTACCACGGCGTGATGCTGCTGTTCCTTTTCACAACACTTAAAAGACGTTTAGGGACTGAGGACTCCAAGTGACTTGGTGTGTCAGATGGAATTTTGTCCCATTCATACTGCAAACAAGTCTTAATGTGCACAACAGTCCTGAGTCTTCGTTGACACAATTTGTGTTTCAAAATGTGCCACACATTCTCTGCTGGGGACAGGTTGGGACTGCAGGCAGGCCAGTCCAGCACTCACACCCTTTTCCTCCGCAGCCAGGCCTTGGTAATGTGGCAGTGTGAGGTTTGCATTAACTTGTTGAAATCTGCATGGGCGTCCCTGGAGAAGACATTGTCTTGAAGGCAGCATGTGTTGCTCCAACATCTCTGTGTATTGTTCAGCATCAATGGAGCCATCACAGAAGTGTAAGTGACCTTTCCCAAGGGCAGGATTACAACGCCAGACCATGACAGACCCTGGCTTTGGGACTTGTTGCTGGTAAAAGTCTGGATTGTCCTTTTCCTCTTTGGTCAGGAGCACATGGTGTCCATTCCTTCCCAAAAAGACCTGAAACGCTGATTGGTCTGACCAGAGTGCACGTTTCCACTGTGTGATGGTCCATCCCAGACGCTTCTGAGTCCAGAGTAGTCGACTTCTGGACACTGTTGACACAGAGCTTCCTTTTGACACAGAACAGTTTTAAGCAGCATTTATGGATGTAACTACGTATTGTAGAGCCTGACACAGGTGAGCCAAAGTCATCCTGAGCCCATGTGGTTATATCGCTGATAGAAGAGTGATGATTCTTGATGCGGTGCCGTCTGAGGGGTCGGAGAGCTCATTCATCCAGCTTAGGCTCAGCCCTTTACGCACTGAAATCCCTCCAGACTCCTTGAATCTTTTAATGATGCTCTGCATCGTAGAGGGGAACAGATCCAAAACATTTCAATAATTATCTCACACATGTTGGTGAGTATTGTGAACAAAGAATAAAACTGATGAGGTGTCACATCAAATAATGTGCTGCTGTGTTGTTTTCAGTGTAACACAGGAGATTTACACATCACTGTTTTCAGTTTTAATTTTGGTTTTACACACCGTCCCAACTTTTTCTGATTTGGAGTTGTAGCTCTATAATCAAGAGCTTTCTCAGCTGAGTAAGGAACAGGATTAATTTTACTAAGTAAAGGACAGAATTCAGTTCAGTTATATTTGTATAGCACCAATGCACAACAACATTCATCTCAGGACATTTTACATAGTAAGGTTACAGTATTAACAGAGGGAAAACCCAACAAATCCCCCTTGAGCAAGCACTTGGTGACAGGGGGGAGGAAAAACTCCCTTTAACGGGAGAAACCTCCGACAGACCCCGGCTCTTGGTGGGCGGCCTTCTGCCTCGACCGGTTGGGGTGAGTGGATAGAGGAGAGACAAAAGAAGAAAAGCAACAAGACACAACAATCAAACACTGATCAGGTCGATGTGGCTGGTGACTGCTCGTCAGAGACGTAGAGCTCCAGGGCCAGGGCAACCTGCAGAAAGGTACAGAGAGAGAGAGAGGACACACTACGGGAGAGAGGAGACACAAAGTTAGTAATGGGTAGTGGTGGCAGATAGATGGATGGAGAGAGAGGAGAGGAGAGGAACTCGGCACCATCAGAGGGCCCTGGCCTAGGCCTGTAACTATGTGATGGTACACCAAACCAAACCTATCCTGGAATGCACATCCAGTAATTTCATAGACGCCACTACATGTGCATAAATGAAGGCTGACTAGAAACCAGAAGAAGAAGTGGTCACTTTCTTTAGAAGCATACAACCTTTGAAGAAGGAGAACTCTAAATGCAGTGATGGAGTTCTGTTCATTAATGAAATATAAAAGCATCAAAACAACAGAGATGAGGAATTGTGTCTGTTTTTGTTGTTGTGAGCATCACTTCCTGTTTATGATCACCTGCTGAGCTTCTTCTGGTTTCAGACTGTACAGATCTGTTCCAGTCTCATTTTCATATTGCCTGAAGTTGCTTCACAATGAAAGGCTCATTCCACCTCAAACACACTACCATAGTCAGCTCAATACAAGGCAGTTGTTTCCCTATAAATTAGGTTTGAGACAGTGGAGGTTGCATTATATTCAGCCAAACAAGTGCCAGCGTAACAAGGTCTTTGAAGAAAGAATGGTGCGTTGCGGGTTGTTTGTAGCCTTAATGCTGCTAGGTTAGCGAGTGCTCTCAGTCTGTTTACAGTAAGTCAGTCAGCTCTAGAATAATTTGATTAGTCCAGTTTGAGCTGCTGTAACGTGTTCTAAAGAAATTCACAAGCTCTCCAATGACTGCAGAAATACACAGTAGGAATTACAGCTGCCACAGGTGATGAGACACAAAGACAGAAATGCTAACAGTCACAGAGAGTCAGAGTCTGCCACACACTAATGTGGCTTTTATGTATTATTGTATTTCCTGCTCCACTTCCACCAGAAGGAAGACTTCAGTGATGAGGACCCTCTTCCTCATAGATTAAAGGGATCAGGAAGTCTTCCCAACAGGATGAGTGTCCCAGTGTTTCCCTAGGGGTCGTCTTAAAATCAGGATCATCCGCTATTCAAGCCAATAATACTGCACATAGCAAGTTGCTGTGCTCTCTCTGGTGCAATGTGATAGTTTCCACCAGGCACTGAAGCCAAAGCTCAAATGAGACTGGACACCAAACGTGCTGAATGACACAGTGCATGCCCAACGGGAGTTCTCACAGTGATGGGAGGAAGTAATGACAGTGACAGTTTACAGTGGACATGTATATTTTATGCATCTCAGAACCCAGAATGGGAACCCAGAACAAATTTCCCAACCACAGGACAATAAAGTTTAATCTCTCTCTCTCTCAACTATGTTTGTACCAGGGCTTAAAAAATCTCAGGAGCTGAGTCGTGTTCATTTCAGCTCTTTCACTGCTTTATCTGTCTGTATCACTGCCATCACTGTCAAATGAAGGAAGACATTCCAAAATATCTTAAAAATTTCCTTTGCAATCTGCTTTGTGCTAGCATAGTCTTCATGTGACCACAAACCTAGGTCCTGCTGCATCTCCCTGCCTCCCTGATCAGCAGCTCTCTTTCTTGTCTCGACATCGTGAATGATACAAATAACCTGAAGATTCATAGTGTTGACCTGAGCTATTCACATGAAATATGAGAAAAAAGAGACGTTCAAACCCCACCTACGACCTCACCTCCACAAACCAGTGAGGTGGGCGTGGACATTACATTGTCAGATTTGGAAAGTTATAACATAAGCTGTACCCTTCTGATTAACTTCGGGAAGGAGGACTGACTGACAAAACAGTGCAGCTATGACCATGTGATGTCAACAGTGAGACATGATGTCATTTGTTTTCCAAAGGGAGGAGGGTCAGGAGGGTGAAGAGGGACCTGTGGACCCCCAGCCCACTGTCAGAGAGAGAGACAGGTCCCACAGCAAGACCAAGAAGGCCCGTAGGGAACGGCGCTATGCTGAGCGGGGGGCTGAGGCCACAGCTTCGGCCATGCCCCCAACAGCTGGGCAGCAGCTACAGACCGGGGCGGAGCCGCAGACCCAGGTAAACACAGGTGTTGCTTACAGCAGCAGTCAGAGGTTAGCCAGAGCAGGAGTTTGATCACCTGTCAAACAATATTATGTAATCCAATATGATATATGTCACGTGTATTTGAGATGAGAAGCTGGTTTCATATTGCCCTCAGAGCCAGAGTCAGCACCAGGGTCTGAATCAGCAGCTGGCATTGAGCCTGCAGGTTCTCCCAGGCAGCGGCGTTCCATCATCCGGGACCGTGGGCCACTGTACGACGACCCGTCGCTACCTGAAGGGTGGACTCGAAAACTCAAACAGAGGAAGTCTGGACGCTCGGCGGGGAAATTTGACGTCTACCTGATCAAGTAAGCTACACCTACCTCTGTTGTTTCCTTTGTGGACTAATAGCACAGTTTTATCCATGCTGTTCTTTTCTAATTTTCTTCATGCTCAGCTCGGAGGGGAAGGCGTTTCGATCCAAGGTGGAACTTATTGCCTACTTCCAGAAGGTTGGTGACACGACCACTGACCCTAACGATTTTGATTTCACTGTCACCGGACGTGGAAGCCCCTCACGCCGTGAGAAGCGTCCTCCCAAGAAACCGAAGGTGGTGAAACCATCGGGGCGAGGCCGTGGACGACCCAAAGGTACTCCGGGCACTTACTAAAATTCTACTGAAGTCATTAAATTGAACTCAGTAGTTAGTGGAGTTAATGAGATATTTCTTTTCCCTCTAGTTTTTTGTGTACATGTTTATCTTTTCTGTGTTTGTGCAGGCAGTGGAAAAATGCGACAGGCTACAGAGGGCGTGGCCATGAAGCGTGTGGTTGAGAAAAGTCCAGGCAAACTGCTGGTTAAGATGCCCTTCAGCAAGGCCGAGTCCTCCACTGGCACCACCTCCGCTGCCTCAAAGGTATGATCAGTCTGATACCAATGAATTCTGGAGACACGCAGGCTAGGTAAGGATCCCAGCAATAACCTGAGCATTGCATAATTTTCACCAGCAACTACCCCCAGGTCTTTCAATCAGCCATGCTTGGAGAACTTGTCTGAGTGTGAGAAGTTGCTGATGTCTATGAAAACTGATTGACTGCCTGACTGACTTGTGGCACTCACAGTAACACCCACTAATGTCAAAAAATGTTCTAGTCACATCTGTAAGCGCTCATCTCAGGAAGAGGTTCCAGCATTGTGGTGGTGGAAGGACTGTTTTTCTGTGACGCTTAGAACTGCATTACTGGGGGCAACAGCTCCTGGCATTGGAGTATGGGTGAACCAGGCTACATTTACAGACCCCTATTAATCATCCCGGGTAGGAAAAGAGCAGGGGCAGAGTTGCCAGCTGGCAGACAGACCCAGTAAATCTAAACTTGCAGTAAGTGTTACCTGGGAAAATGTGGCTGAGGTGAATATGTGCGAGGTCTTCAACTTCCACCTCTAGAAGGACTCTCTGAGCATCCCATGGAAGGATGTGGACATGGAATTCATGGAAGTCTTGTTCAAAGTCTTCAGGTGCCTGTTTAGAGTTGTGGTTGTTGTAGTGGCAACCCAAGGCCCCGCTGGTGACCACCACAGAGAAGCTGAGGGGAAAGGCCTGCAGGGGTTCATTAGCCAAGGGAACTGAGCACAAGGTAGGACTGTACTTTCTGTGGTTACAGATGCAAAAACCTGGGAGTGGGGACCTAGACTGTATTCTTGACTGGGATAGGGTTGAACGGTGGAAAAGACTTTTAGAAACTCCCGATTCTACCAGCAGTTTATTCTTGCAAGGATACTGGAGGGGTTACAGGGTTTTGGCTTGCCCGGTCTGTATGTGCTTTGTGGACTTGGAGAGGACCAATATGTTTGTGCCTGTGGGTGTCTTGTCAGGTGCTGTGGACTTTTCCAGGGGTGTGGATTATTTTTGTGATTATCATGGTGAGAATCTGAAAGCGCTAGCTGGAGCAGACCCTTGGGATGCAGCTGGATATGTGCACTGACATAGCCTTGCTACAGTTTTATGTATACAGAAAGTACAGGTAGTGCAACTGATGCACAACAGCCTGGTGTTAGAACCATACATAGTACGGTGTTTTATTATTGTTACTTTTTTAAAATGCAATGTTGACACTGATGCTAGTTGTTGTTGTGGCTATTCTCCTGCAGGTGATGTCTCCTGCTCTGGTGCCCAAGTCCCGTCCTGGGAGAAAGAGGAAATCAGAACAGGAAATTGTGCCCCCAACACAGACGGCCCCCAAGAAACGGGGCAGGAAACCAGCCTCAGCTTCAGCAGCAACATCAGCTGCCGCAGCATCCACTTCCTCAGCCTCAACCTCGGGTAGCTCAGCAGCCGGTAGCTATGCAGCAGCTGCCATCTTAGCTGCCGAGGCCAAACGAAGAGCAGCCAAGGAGTCTTCCACCAAACCTGTCGTCCAGGAAACAGCCCTGCCCATCAAAAAACGTAAAACGAGAGAGACAGTGGAGGAGAGGGAGAGTGTGCAGACTCCAGCTGCTACAGCAACTGAGACTGAAAAGAGGGCTGCTGCAGTGGGGGAGGGAAGTACAGGGGAGGGAGCCCCAACCTCTGAACCTCAGCCAGTCCCCTCTGAACAGAGCCAGTCACAAAAGCAGCCCACTGCTTCAGATGAAAGCCCATCACATGGACACAAGTCACATAAAGGGAGGAAGCACAAGGAGAAAACCGGAACTGCCACAGGAGACGCAGGAAACCGAGGAGAGGACACAGGTGAAGGTGTGGGTGATAAGGGAGGGGCTGGAGGAGGAGGAGGAGGAGGAGGAGGAAGAGGAAGGAGTAGCAGCAGCAGCAGTAGCATTAGCTCATCAAAAAGCCACAAAAGGAAGGACCGAGCACCTCACAAACACCACCATCACCACCACCACCACCACCATCATCATCGTCACCAACAATCCTCTGCCTCCACACTGGATCAGCCTCCTCCTCCAGCCTCTGGACACCTGGCACCTTCCAGCCTGTCCAGGCCTGAAGCTGAACCCCAGACAGTGCATCAACTCACCACCCAACAATCGCAGCACACCCAGGAAGCTCCTCCCAGACCACAGTCAAAACCTGCACCTCAGACCCTACCTGAATCTCGGCATCCTCTCCCACAACCACGCCACCAAACCCAACCTCGTCCCCAACCACATCACCAGACCCAGGCTCCGAGTCAAGCCCAGCCTCAATACACATCACCCCAGTCCTCTCCTACCAGGCATATTCTACCCCAGTCACGGCCTCAGCAATCCCCTGCCCAAACCCACAGTCAGCTCCAGGCCTCCTCTCAAAAGACCCAGTCATTGCTTGTCCACTCCCCAGCCCAGCATAGATCCCAGCTTCAGGTTCAGCATGCTCCACCTCAGTCACACCCTCCGCAGTCCCCATCCCTCCTGCACATTCATCCACTCCAAACGAGGCATCCAGATCTGCAGACGCAGTCCCCCACCGCACTCCAACCCCAAACCCAGTCCAGGCACTTATCTCAGCCCCAAACCCAGCTCAAACAACAATCTCAAATGCAGCCCCGACAGTCACTGCAGCCTCAATTTCAGGCCAGAACCCCAACCCAACTTCAGACTCAGTCCCAGTCCAGAACCACAGCCCAGCCTCAGCCTCAACTGCAGCCCAGAACCCTAGCCCAAATGCAGCCTCAACCTCACTCCAGAACCCAAACCCAAACTCAGCCTCAGTCCAGGACCCCAGCTCAACCTCAGCCTCACCTGCAACCCAGGCATCAAGTGCAGCCCCACCTGCAGACGAGGCATCCTTCACAACTCCAACTCCAGACTCAACACAGACCACAACCCAGACAGCCTCTATCCCAGCCCCAGTCCCAAGCACAACCACACTTTCAGCGGATTCAAACACAGCTACAACCCCAGTCCCATCCTCAGGTCACCAGACCTCATGTGCAGCACTTCTCATCCCAACGACCATCTCCCAGTCCTACCAGGACCAACCTGGTCCCTGCACAGCAAAACCAGAGTGAACAGCCCCAAGATCTGAGCACTACACGGCCTGGCCGAGGGGGCTTGCTGCCGAGCCGAGAGGTCGGTGCAGAAGGTGTCAGGGTGGAGGGGAGAGGGGAGCTGGCCGCGGCATCAGAAAGCAGAGAAGTTTTAGGAGGAGAAAGAGGGTCAAATAGCACCTCGAGGCCTCCCAGCTCCGTGCCCTCTGGACCTCCTGGAGTAGCTGGGACTGGGGTTGGGCTCGTGCCTGGGGCAGATGGTAGGGCCAGGCTCAGGGCGGAGCCAGAGGCAGCAGGTGAGGGCAGGGAGCTCAGAGACATCGTTCCCCAGTCCCCTGTCCCATGCCCCAGCCGAGAGGAAACCGTAGAGTCACGGACTGCCGTCAGTGAAAGAGTCAGCTGATCAGTGGGGCCGGTAGACCAGGCTGACTGATCGTAGACTGGCGGACTGAGTCAGCACCAGGGGAAGAGGAGTGTGACTGGGCTGTTTTTACACTGTTTTCAGATAGAAGGATAGCGTCACACAGAGTTAGTAGGACTGTGTCTGATTCTGTCTGGACACTGTAAAGTTCTGGATCCAAGAACCTGACCTGGACAGTTGGAGAGGAGAGCGGATAGTGTCTTTTTCTAGGAAAACAAGCAACAAGGAAAAAATGATTTAAAAAAAAGTGTGTATGTATATATATAATCAAAAGGCAGCTGTTGTGTCTCGGTAGTCTCCGTGGGGAGGGAGGGGAGTAGTTGAAAGTAAAAAAAAAACAACGCTTAACACATTACTCTGAACAAAACGTTGCTTCCGGAATATAACCTGTTTTTTTATTTGGTATTTTGATTGTTTATTGTTTTGTCTCTGTTATACAGCTTTAAACTCTGATATAATTGACTGACGGTCCTTAACTCCTCGCATTGTTGCTGACTGACAGTCCCTTATTTAAAGTCCTGCTCTTAACCAATGGTCTCTCACTAAAAGCCCTCCTGTTGACTGACAGCTCCTTACTGAAACTAGTCCCTGACTGAAAGCCTCAGAGGTGATGTGGGGCAGTGGTTTGCACCTTAAACTGGTTTCTTAGAAATCTCACCATTATTTTACTCTTCATTGTCCATCAAACCCAAAGAAAACCAGAAGAGGGGTCAATAATGTTTCCCCTCCACTTCCAGTCTGCCCCCTACAGGTAGCGAATCTGCTATGAGTATTTATATCATGACTCTACACAGACCTCATCCTGAACAGTCTGAACAAAAACCCATTTTCAATATTTTTTTTAAATATTTGAACAGCTTGAGTTCTTGATGCCTCCTATCAGACACTGAAACAGCCTCAAAAACAGATAATTAGGTTGTTTGAGGAGGAAAAGGCTCCTCCTTTGTTTTTCAAGCATTTTCAACACAGCCAGTTGTTCTTCCAGGTTTGAGATTCTTCCATACTGGTCTTCATTGAATCTGTTCTGTGGTAGTGTTTTGTTTCCAAAGGAAGCACCATTAATATCGAACCAAACCCACTTTGACAGTAGCTTTATTTGAGCTTTTAGTCTTAATGAACGAGTGGGAAACGAACTACTTTTGTGTCTACGTGTTGAATGTCTGGAACAGTTTGCACTCCTCCAGTTTGTACAATCATCCGCCTGCATGTCGCTCAGAGACCCTGCAGGCCTTCAACCGGAGACGCATGTACGCAGGGGTCAACCTGGGGTTGTTGCTGCTGGTTTGAAGGAAGATGTTAGAGTGAAACCCCGAATGAGGTCTGGTTCAGCTTCATATGGAGGCAGATGTGCCAGAGACCACAGCACAAAACTACTCAGTGAGCAGAAAACTGGCTTTGTGAGTTCAGATGTGAGAGTGCGATGGAGAGGCGGCGAGTTCTACTGTCACCCGAGGCCGCAGGACTGATGTTTCTAAGTGCTCTCACTTTCAGAAACGGAACAGGAAGATACACAGCTGGTGCTGGTTAGTGTAAAGAATAGCAACATGGTTCATCAGACCAGTTTAAAAGTTTGTAATCACGGGTTCAGAGGTACTGACAGAACCAGGACATGTTCCTCCTTTCACTCATTTCTTTTTTTAAAGGAGCAGAAAACCAGGCTGTTGTGCATCAGTTGCTAAACCTCCACACACCTGCTGGTGCTGTGCTAAACAAGACCGCGTTAGTCACATGCTAACGCTGCTAGCACTAGATGGCTGCATTTCATAGATTCGGTGTTTGTGTAACAAACTGCTTTGTGCTCTGATCTGAGCTCAGTCCCCTATTGCAGAGTTTGGGAATTCACAAATACACATAGTCTTTTCTTTCATTTCAGGCAGTGGTCAGCAGTGACCGGCTGCATCCACAGAGGTCAGTGTAGCTCGACCTCCCCCACGCCACGGAGCAGAGCCATCACAAACATCACATGCACAGTAAAGAGGAGGCGTGCACACAAGCTGTTTGCCCACAAGTTCACGTTCTTGTGAAAGTTTAGCTTAAAACAGTTGTAGCAGCTCGTTTTGCTTGTTTCCAACCTCCAGCAGGGTTTGTCTCTCTCTGTTCCACAGTGCACGCTGGACACGTCACACACAGGAAAACGGTTCTGCAAACTATTTTAAACATGACAGTTTCTGCCACAGGGGCAGATGTGACAGAAGTATCCGTTAAAATCATGGATAATACTCACTGGTGTGTGGATTGTTTTCCTGATAAAAGGCAACAAAGGGTTTTTATTTCAGTTGCTTCATGCTACTCTGAGCTGCCCTGATGGAATAAGAGTAGAAGCATCAACACTGTCAGCAAACAAACAGACTTTATCAAAATGCAGCTTTAATCATCATGATGTGGTCATTTAGGGAGAAAATGCCCACTTGTCCCACATCTGAGTCCACCGGTCTGTAAAAAAAAAAAAACTGTTGCTATTTGTCACTTTATTGTAAAACTTTGACCTTTGACCCTGTCAGGCTCCCGAAGGAATGATGACTCACCTGTGCAGATGAGCCAAGCAACATCTGTTGCCATGGTGATATACTTGGTTAAAGCGAACCAATTTCATGATACCAGAAAACCTGAGTTAAGGCCAAAGGGAGCTGACAACGCACTACTGTCACCCCAGAGAAGGGACTTTGATTTGTCTTCATCTGCTGTAAGCCTAATGCCGCTCAGGTGTCTCTGGCTCCACCTGGTGGTGACAACCACACAGCACAGCCACAAACATCAGGACTGAGCTCAGAGGAGAGACACTGCAGACACACTGTGAAACTGCAAAAGAATTCAGTGTAATGACACAAAATAGTGTTATCTCATATAAACAGTTCAAACTGATCCAAACAGGCAGTAAGCATATCACCGTGGTTACTGAACTTGTGCAAAACTGAACTGTCTCTGTGCAGGTTCTTCTTTAGCTTCAGCTCGCGGTCAAATGGGCTGTTTGTAGGTGAAAATACACCCTGGGAGTGGCAGTTCTCTTCTGCATCCACAGTCTTCTGCTGCTCTGACATTTTCTGGCACAGCTGTTGCTGAGCTAGTTAATGAGTGAAACAGCTCCAGCCTCGTCCTGCTTGTGTGAACCTGTCTCACATCTGAACTAACAGCTTCTGTTTGAAAGTTGATGCTCTCTCAGTAGTATTGACATCCATAAACGTTTTGCACCTTCACATGATTTTTTGGGGAAGGCTCCAGCACTTTAGCACCAATGTAGGAAATTGAGCTTTTCACCCCCTCAACCAGAAAAAGGGAATATCTTCATCCCGGATAAAGTAAATGTGCCTCATTATTTAAAGTCCCATCTGTTCATCTGATGCTCGGGTCACGGCGAGCTCGCACAGGTGATGCTGTTTGTCTCCATCTGAGGCTGAAGGGTGTCCCCTCTGCGTACGTGGCACTCCACCAGCCATCCAGTCTGTTAGCATGCTGTCTGTCATGCTGCAGAAATCAAACATCCCTTTGTGAACTGACTCACTCCACAAGACTCGACCCGGCACAAACTACAGTAACCAGCCACCATATTGCATGTTCCAGAGTTTAGTGCCTATAATATTGTGCGTCTTGCCAGAAGCCACCATGTCCGCCAAGCCATGTTGTGTTTCTAGACTTAGTAGTGATGTGTGTGGTGACTTCATAGTTGCTAATATTGAGGATGAATATTCTGCTTTTTCTCTGGTTGGAATTCAGTGGAAACTCCAATACACTGTCGCTGTAGACAAAACTAGTTTTTACCTGTTTTCTTATTTTTCTTTCTAACTAAAAGCTTTGTTGTTCCCTGATCTGTGCTCGTCTGACTGATTCCCAGGTTGTAGCTCAGCTCTCTCACACAAACACAATACACCTGCTGAGGGGCCCTTGTTGGCCCCCAGATGTATGCCCAGGAACCAGCTGGTGATGTAGAACGATGTTATTAGTTGATAAGTCAAAAATATCACTGGTAGCAGCTTCTCACCTGTGAATGTGTCAGTTTCCAGTTTTCTGTGCTAGTAAACCTCAGTGTGTGACTGTTGATCAGGCAAAGCAGGGCATGAGAGTAGGTTCACCTGGACTTAAGGCAATAATCATCAGTGATCGGTAAAGAAAATAAATGTCAGATGTATCAGTAATTGTCAGTGGCAGCCTTACACTGCCCTGTCAATGAGGTTTTCTGTCTGTTCACTACTGACACACGAGAAATAGAGTGATTTGATATAACAACTATACTACAAACCGTGATAGAGTCCATCTATAGGACCGAGGATGGACGAGCTGTCAGAGTTAAGACTTAGAGGTTAATTAAGTTCAGATAACCCACATTACACAGAGGCAGTCTAATGTCTCCAAGGCCCCGAGGCAGTTGCCCACTCTGTCCTGACGCTGATCAGTGTGACTGGGACAAAGCCTCAAACATCTTCAGTTTCAGCTGCTGCGAACAATCTGACAGATTTAGTTTGAGCTTTTCTCAAAAAACCTGAGCAAAAAACTGACGGGGTCCAAACGGGAAACTGCCCCCAGGCGCCAGGGCAAGGAATTACAAGTTATTATTAGGAGGATTTATAAAAACTAAAGCAGCCCATCTTTGTAAAAGTTTATATAAATTAAATATAAATGAAACTGCTCAATAACTTATCCTGTTTTATGAAAGAAATAGAGTTTGGCCTCTGTGAACATTTTATTTTGACACCTGTAGGATGGAGCATTTTTAAAATAAGAGCTGAGGTCGCTGATTAATCTGTCAAGAAGATTAAAATGACAACTTTTCAGATTAACAGTAACTGACGATAGACAGGACCAAGACTTCAACTCCCATGGTGCACTGCTGCCACCTGCAGGCAGGCGCTGAGCTCAGTGCTACGTCAATGAAGTATGTGAACATGAATATAAAGGACGAAGGTGATTTGTTGACTACATACTTTGATTCATCTTTTCTCAGACTTGATTTTCTTTGTGGAACCTCTTTAAAGCAAAAATGTCAAACAACATTTAATGTATTTCAGAATTCAGTGATAATGTGGCTATAAAACAATAGTTTTTACCCCTGAGTCGTTCACGTTAGTGCGCTTGGTTTGATGACTTTGAAGAACAAGCTTTATTTTATTGTGAATGTGACACGTCGGAGTCGAGGGCCACGCGCCGCCATCACGGCCAACTTACGGTTTAAGTGTCTTGCCCAAGGATACTTGGGCATGTGGACTGCAGGCACCGAGATTCGAACCTCCAGCTTTCCGGTTGGGACCAACTGCTCTACCCACCGCACCACTGGTGGTGTACCATCGTGATTTACTTCCGGCGCCAGCAGCTCTGTCCTTTGTTGTGTTTTTTCCATGTTATACTTCTTTCTCTAGGCCTTTGTGGAGCTACAGGGTAACTTTAACATCAGCTCCTTCTTTAGCTGAAAAACAGCACAAACTATTGTTTCTGACACGTTTCAGTAGAATAAACGGAGGCAGATTTTACAGCAGAAGGAATATTAAACCATGTGAGCGTGGATTTGAAATGAGTCACGTGGAGTGTTTAGGTAATAAAAACACGTGACCTCTCGGTGACCCCTGACCACAGGCAGGTGAACATGGCGGCCAGTACGGCCGTGGTGCTGCTGATGATACTCCGAATTTCCACCAGTACCGGTCCGGACTTTGAGCGCGGCAGGACGGAGCTGCGGCGCGTGCGGAGCTTCGTTACTCAGCCCAAGTACGGAGAGTGTTGGTTACGAGCTGTAGAGCACCTGGACACGCGCTGCAAAGACATGACATCAGAGAGTCAGAGCCAGATAGCCCTGAGCTTCACCTATTGTCACCTGAGCAGGTAAGCACAGGTGATGCACCTTGTCTACGGCTCCTCCTCTTGTCTGTGAGTCCTATTAATCAGTAGGTAGGAACAGTTCAACACTTTCTGAACTTTACTTGGTTACTCTGCGACCATTTAGACACAGTTTAATATATTTAACTTATTTGTCAGCTTATTACACCAATAAAGTACAGAAAGGACACTGAAAGGAACCTCCTGGCCGACTGACCCAACCAGCAGGGTCACTGATCAATCAGCTGATCACCGTCCTGATGATCTGATTGACCATTTTATCCCCAGAATGTCAGACAAGTCCCACTGTGACTCTCCAGAGCCAAAGGTGGCGTCTCCACATGTTGTGTCCAACCAGCAGATCCACAGAGACTCAGCTGATTCTCATGTTAGGTATTTTTAGTCAGATAGAAATTGGATAGATACTTTATGTATTAGAAATGTTTAGTGGAGATAGGATGTCTAGTTAGACTGTTAAATGCTTAGTCATGCTTATGAGTTTCTACAGGGTACATCTGGTCAAGGATAACTAGAGAGAAGAGTTGATGACTGTCAGCAGACAGGATGTTTAATATTATTATTATGACGTGTATAACTGTAGCCTTAGCCATAATATGTTCTTATGTTTAAGTCACGACATGTTACTAGA
>NW_018128018.1:660103-661242 GCF_001952655.1 Monopterus albus | reverse complement strand
TGGTGGGCTCAGGGTCTTCCATCTTACATCTGCCTGCGTGCAGTGTGGAGGTGCAAGATACTTGAGCATGTAATGTTAATTTTACCTGTGATCCTTTGAATAAATCAGCACTGTTTTGAAGTTACTTGGACTGCCTCGTTCTCTCTGAGTTAGCATGGTAAGACAAACCATATCCTACACTCATGTCTGACAAAGAAAAGCATCAGCTCCTCACATTAAAGAAGGTGGAACCAGACTGTTGCTTCTAAATAGCTGAGGTTCATTTTCTACCAGTGAACTGACTCATGGCTGCAGCTCTAGGTCACTGAATGGCTTCGTGAGGACGACACAGCGGGTCGGACACAGTGAGGGGATCTGGTTTGGAAGGAGGAGGTTGCCTCCTCCTCTGACAGAGGAGACCTGCAGCTGCTCTGGAGGTACTGCCGCAGCACCATGGGCTCTGTGCTCTCCTCATCTATTACATTAATTCACAAGGAGCTCCACGGTCCTAAATCAATACATCAATATTCTGTGTTCATGAAGGATATGTTTCTGTGCAGTGCCACCAGGTGCAACACTAGCCCTGTCTGTGTCCAACCAACAGACCCACAGAGACTCAGCTGATTCTCATGTCTGACAAAGAAAAGCATCAGCTCCTCACATTAAAGAAGGTGGAACCAGAACATGTCGGTGACTGTTGCTTCTAAATAGCTGAGGTTCATTTTCTACCAGTGAACTGACTCATGGCTGCAGCTCTAGGTCACTGAATGGCTTCGTGAGGACGACACAGCGAGTCGGACACAGTGAGGGGATCTGGTTTGGAAGGAGGAGGTTGCCTCCTCCTCTGACAGAGGAGACCTGAAGCTGCTCTGGAGGCACTGTGTTGCTGGGTGCACTACTTTCATCTGCATATGATGATCAACGGTGGCGCAGTGGTTAGCGCCGTTGCCTCACAGCGAGAAGGTTCTGGGTTCGGGCCCCACCTTTCTGTGTGGAGCTTGCATGTTCTCCCCGTGCTTGCATGGGTTCTCCCATAGGAGTGCGTGTGTGTGATTGTTCGTCTTTGTGTTAGCCCTGCAATGGATTGGCGACCTGTCCAGGGTGTACTTTGCCCGATTGCCAGCCGGGATTGGCTCCGCCCCCACCCCACCGCCCACCCC
>NW_018128018.1:652572-658812 GCF_001952655.1 Monopterus albus | reverse complement strand
TGTGTTAGCCCTGCAATGGATTGGCGACCTGTCCAGGGAGTACTTTGCCCGATTGCCAGCCGGGATTGGCTCCACCCCCCACCCCCCGTGACCCCGTTCAGGGACTAAGCGGTAGAAAGTGAATGAATGAATGATCAACTTCGAATTTTCATTTGAACAGAAGAAGTCAGGTGTTGCAACAGTACAACCAGGACTTGGACTTTAAGTACATGGAACTGAGAATAATTGTGTGTTTTTACTGACTTCTGTAGGTGTAATCTGTAATTAATGAGCTCCTCAATTCCTCAGCTCCGGCAGGGATTTCCCATCATGCCCTGAGGGGTCAGAGGTCAGCAGGTGTACAGGAGCCATGGACGCTGTGGCTTTTAACACGTACACAGAGTTCTTCACCCACACTCACTCCATCTGTCACTTCCTGCAGTCTGAAGCCCGGCAGAGCCGTGCCGAAAGCACCATGTACAGGTAAGCTGATTGCAAGTGACGTGTGCAGGTAAGCTGATCCAGGGTGACAACTTGTGCATGTAAACACTGTGTGTGTGTGTGTCACAGGTTAACAGAGAGCTCAGCAGGTGTAGCTGAGCAGCTTCAATCCACCAGGCAGATGGCTGAAGACCTGATTGAGACCCAAAGGGCTGCCTTGCAGGCACAGCAGGAGATCCTGAGCAATGGAGAGGAGCTGAGAGTCACCCTGAAAGACTCAACACAGGGTAAAATACGCATGTGCAACCTGCCTGAGAGACACTACACAGAGGGTCTACATACATATGTGAAATGAGTCTGACAGAGGGTAAAAATACCCTCTCCTCTAGATCTGTTCTGTTCAGCACAGCTTTAATCTTTCAGTTGTCCTGTCTATCTCCACCTGACTCTGTCTCAGGTCTGCAGGCAGTGTTCTTGGAGCTCAGCAGTGTCTCCAGGGAGCAGCAGGTGGCGCTGTCTGAACTCTTTAACAGAGTTTCATTCCTGCAGAGCTTCCTTCTGATGGAGGCTCACAGTGTGAGCTCCTGCTGTTACAATGCTGCGGCTCTCTGCACCTCCTTCCTCCTCACTTCCACCCAGCGCTCCTCCAGAGCCAGGTAACCCCTCCTCCTCTCCTCCACCCAGGGTTGGTTGTGTAGTATTAAGCCAGGTTGACATGTGTTTGTGTTTAGATTGGTCCTGCTGGGTTTGGTGTGTTTGAACTTCTACTTGGAAAGGAAGATCTACCAGTTTGTGATGAGCTCTGATCATCCTGAGCATCAGCACATGGTCAGTTTGATCACTGCTTCACCTGTCACTGACATAAGGCCTGACATGTTGACTAGCACATGTCACCGTGTTAAAACATTCACATAATGGCAACACGCAGCCTCGTGCCTCAGGTGGCCTCATTCCGTGTTTCCTGTGTTGTGTGTCGCTGTCACCATGTATGTTCTGTCCCCAGGAGCTGGTCAGTGTGTATGTGAGCATGCTGCGGCGCTTCATGGTGTGTGTCGGTGTGTGTGTGCTGCTTTGTGTGTGTGTTCGCTACAGAGACCCAGTGCAGCAGAGTCTTCAGGTGCTGCAGCAGCTCAGAGAGATGCAGCACAGCCTGCAGGAGGCACTGCAGCATGCAGGTGAGCTGTCACACCTGTTTCTGTGACCTGCCTGCCTGTGACCTCTGTGACCTGCCTGTCTGTCTGTGTGTAGAGGGTTTAGCAGCACGACAGCAGGAAGAGGAGGAGAAGAATCACCTGGATGTGAAGGTGAGTGACGAACACAGATGACATCAGGCACGACTTGAGCATTGTTCTGGAGTGAAGATGGTTTTTCAGAGGAGAAGAAGAAGAGAGGAGGTGCTGAGGAGTAGGAAGGAGACAAGAGAAGAAGAGAAGGAGAAGGTGCAGCAGTCCGGCATGTTGTTCTCTCCAACCACAGACGGCTCAGACCAGTCTCGCTTCTCCCACATTGGTCAGTACCTGTCTCTTTGGGGTGTCCATGTACTTTTGGTCATGTAGTTTATTATTAGTACTGCAGTACCTGTGTGTGTTTGTGGTACAGGTTGGAGTACTGAGAGCATGAACAGCTCAGCAGCAGACAACACCCTCCTGCCACACATGACCCACAATGCCTCGGTGAAGAGTCCCGCTACCCACAATGCCTTGGTGAGTCCAGGCAGGCGCCCTCATCGCTCCTTTTCCCCCCGCCTCTCCTCGTCCTCCCCTCTGGTCTACAGCATCGTAGTGGAGGACAAACAGGTGGCTATGATCTGTCATAGATGTTTTACAGAAACCTTTAGATCGTCTTCCTGTCTGTTTGTGGTGGCCACTTCTTCACTGTTTTGTCCTGCCTGTGTAGTTAAAGCTGCATTAACCCAGGTTCCCCCACTGTCTGATGACCCCAGTGACAGTGGGACCTGGTGTCTCCCAGCTACACCCCCCCTCCATGACCCTCTGCTGCCTACAGCCTCCTGTTGTTATTCCAGCTTCTCCACCCTGTGTTGTCAAAGTACGGTCTGTAAATCAGCCCCGCCTGCCCCCTAGCCAAGGTTAGAAGAAGGGTTTTTCCAGCCAGTAGTCATGTCAAACAGCCATGGAGGAGCTCTGGGCAGCTAAACGTCTGAACCAGCGGCTGCCTCTGAAGACACAGAAGTGTCAATACACTTAAGTCACACCAATGCAACATTAAGTTTAAGGATGAAAAATGCAGCTCCTGTGCTCATGCACAGGGTACTTGACAGGAAATGATGCACTGGGTGAAGCGCAGAGGCTGAGAGTTGATGCACCAAGGTTCTGTTTTTCTGCCAGAGTAGCAGCCCGGAGTTTCCTGCTCACAGTAGATCAATAAATGTTTGGCCCCAGTTCACCTTACTTACCCGTTACCATGGTAACTGCAGCTGTCACCAAGGGACTTGGTGCTTAAGGATTGTAACTTTGAACAAATCAAACCCCAAACTGATTTTACTTCCATGACCTTTTGACATCTGCCCTTTTCTCTTCTCTCCTGTATGTGTCTTCATCACTGTCGTCCTGCCACCCAGCCTCGGTACAGCCTGCGCAGCCGGCAACCAGTGAAACAGTGATTCATTCATCTGTCACCAAAGGAATCTTTGTTTTTAGTCAATTTTAATCAATAAAAGACTTGGATTTGAAACTAAGTTAAATATGTTTCTGATGCAACTTGCACAGCAATGGTATGATGAAACATCTGAAGCTTCTTTCTCTTTGTGTTGACCAAAGGTTCAAAATTGACACCTGGTGCTTTAAAACTGATCTACAACACCTCAGTGAATTTCATAGTTTTAGGCCTTGCATTAAAACACAGCAGAGCCTGGTGTGTTGCAGAGATACAGCAGAACAGCCAGGTACAGGTAGAAACACCGGTCTGCCACTGAGTAAGATTGTTTGATTTGCGTCACTCTGTGTGCTCACTGGGCGGTGCACCCAGGCGATGATCAGTCCTGGTCCTGTAGTGGGTTCCTCTCTGCAGGAACGTCGGGTTGTGCTACAGCTCCTGTTAATGAGCAGCTGCCAGTGAAGAGACAAAAAGTGGAAAATAAATTCTATCAACCCTGTTTGATGAGAAGCAAATCATTAGTCACAAATTTACAAAAAGCACCAGGACTCAGCTGATGTGAGTTTGGATGACGGTCTAAAACTAACTGACTCAAAAGTTTAATCTGTGTTAATCCAGAGACGTCCTCAGATTTCTGCCTTGTCACTGTAATGGAGTCAGATAGCGAAGCTGCCTGCGGATGCTGGAGTCCCCTGCTGGCTCGTGTCACTGTGCTGAGATTCACTCAGAACTTCAGTTCAGTTTGTGCTGGTTTCAGTATAAAAGCAACAAAACCTCAGACATGCAGCAGAACCAGGGCAGCTCAGACCCGGTCTGTCTGTGGAAAAAAAAAAAGAAAAAAAAGGCCCTGCTGGAATTTTTTGGCAGTTTTCTCTTTGCCTCAAATTTCAGTCTCAAAACAAAAAAGGAGAAAAAATGAGAAACAGACCAGAGAGGAGGAGGGGAGCTGGTCTGGGATCAGATGTCTGGACCCAGGAGGAGGAGTTATGGTGTCAGTCTGTGGCTCGGATCACATTTTCACACAAAGGCCCGAAGCTGCAGAGGGAGACGACCAACTGAGCCAGGTCTGTTTTCTGGAATGAAAGAGGAAGGCTGCTGAGGTGAAGCAGGAGGATCAGAGTCTGCACAGTACAGGCAGTCCTGAGGAGAGGAGGTCCACTCTGCACCCGGGTTCATTTGTGAGGAGTCCCTTTTCTTTGTGTCCACACTGACTCAGGGCTGATCCCTGAGCGGCAGCAGGCTTCTTTGGTTTCTGTTGTTGAACCGCTTGTTCTGGAGGATTCTTTCAGACCAGACGTGGACATAGAGATGGAGAAGGTGAGATCTGTGCAGTCTGGATTTCTTCAAGAGTGACAGACAAGAGGAAAAGATGGGGGAGAGAGAGGGAGGATGGAGGGGAGGAGCTGTCCTGACCTCCACATGGCTCCAACCGGAGACAGAGCCACCCGAGTCCAGCCTGTCACCGTGAAGCTGAAACAGACTTGACTCTCACATGGAAACACAAATAGGAACTGAAACACAGACAGAAAACAGACACTGACTCACCTCTCCAACTCGCTCTGCTCCTTCAGCTGCACCGCAGTGGCCTCAAACCTGTGCTCAGGTGTGCCCTGACAGACCGGTGCAAGTGTTGGCATGCAGCTGAACCGACCTCGTGGTGCCCTGCTCGGGTTCAGCCTCACCCCTCCTCCTCCTTCCTCTTTCTCCAATCAGTTCAGCACCATGAGGTTCTCCTACCACCTGAGATCCAGCAGCTCCACCTGCAGGACAGGTGAGTCACCTGCAGCATCAGCGCACTGCTTGCCTCTCATCTCTTTGTTTCTGCACAATGTTGCAGCTGGTAAAGGTGGAGCTACGTTTAACTACCTTTTATACTTATAATTTGAAGTACTGCTGGGTAGCTTGTGAATCCTCCACCAGTGATCAGTAAAAGTTCAGTGATTACACTATGATTTTGTATTAAACTGGTTCTAAAAAGTAATTAATAACTAAAAGTTTAAAATAATTGCAGTGGAGTAAAAAGTACAATATTTGCCTCTAAAATGTAGTGAAGTCAAAGTATGAAGTAACACAAAATGAAAATACTTAAGTACAGATACATCAAAATTGTACTTAAATACTGCCCTTAAGTAAATGTACTTAATTACTTTCCACCACTGCTTGTACTGTACCTGAGTACTTCCATGTCCTGCTACTTCATCCTGTGACTCCATGTCAGAGACAGACCGTGTACTTTTTACTACACTACATGTACCTGATAACTTCAGGTCCAGAACCAGATGAATCAAACCAAACCCAGTAGAACCATCAGACTCTATTGATCCCAGTAGGAAATCCACCAGCTACCCAGCAGGATGGAAAGTACTTCCCAGTATAAGTATATAAGGTAGTTACCATCAGCTCCACCTTTACCAGCTGCAGCATTAAAGTGATGGACACAGTAATTAGTCACTATGATCCAGTATCAGAGACGTTACTGGGACACGGGCCGTTCTGCTGGACCAGTACTAGTACTGATGGTACTAGAGGTATATTTGGATAGTAATACTCTTGTACTTTACACGAGTCACATTTTGAATGAAGATGTTTTACTTTTAATAGAGTATTTGTACACTGTGGTATTAATGCTTTTGTTTAAGTAAAAGAGCTGAGGACTTCTTCCACTGCTGTTATTTGCTGCTGGTGAAACATTTCCTTGTGAAGCCGTGAAGCCACCCCTGAGCTCAAAAACCATGGAGCTGCCAACCAGTGAAATTACTGAGGGCTAAATGTCTTACCCACATCTATTTCCTGTCTGTCCTGAAGAAGGGTCTCTCCCGTGTTGCTCTTCCTGATGTTTCTTCCACTGTTTTCCTGGGTGTGTTGGTGTGTGTGGTGGGGGGGGGGTCCTGATCTGGTTTGAGGTCCCAACATCATGTGCTGTACAGACCGGAAGGGGCGCATCCTCATGTGTAAGACACATTTCTGTTCATGCCAAAGCTAGTAGCTTGTTTTCATTGTTTTGTCCATTAATTATTGTGATGAAACAAATAGAGGAACCGAAAATTGTTGTATCTCTGAAAAAACTTAGAAAAAATCAACTGGACTAGATTTCTAGGTCGAAGACGTTTCACCTCTCATCCAAGAGGCTTCATCAGTTCTGACTGACTGGTGTTGAGCTGGAGATATTTATCCCCCTCGGTGGTGTTTCAGTCCTTTGAAGGCCAA
>NW_018128018.1:640287-651861 GCF_001952655.1 Monopterus albus | reverse complement strand
CCCTCCCAAGTGGACTGCACAATCCAGAAAGGCCAGACAGTTATCTCTGGCATCCTCACGGGTGAACTTGATGTTGTCATCCACAGAGTTGATATGCTTGGTGAAAGCCTCTACGTCCTGGGTCCTGATTTTAACCCATGTGTCATCCACGTAGCGTAACCAGTGGCTGGGAGCGGTACCAGTGAAGGAAGACAGGGCTTTCTCCTCAATTTCTTCCATGTACAGGTTGGCAACTATAGGAGACACAGGGGAGCCCATAGCACAACCATATTGCTGCCTATAGAAGTGCCCCCTAAACTGGAAGTAGGTAGTGTTTAAACAGAGTTCCATACATGGTCTGGGGTGAGGTTAGTCCTGTTGTTCAGCGTGTCATCCTTCAGCAGTCTCCTCTTCACTGCCCTGACAGCCTCTGTGGTGGGGATGCAAGTGATTGAGTCTCGTCCTGGTCCAGCTGCAGTTGTTGGACTTTCCTTGCGAAGTCCTGGGAGTTTATTATGTGGTGCTGTGTGTTTCCCACCAAAGGAGCCAGGATGGTGGCCACGTGCTTGGCTATGTTGTAAGTCACAGAGTTGATGCTGCTGACAATGGGTCTGAGTGGGGCTCCTTCCTTGTGTATTTTGGGTAGGCCATAAGTGAAAGGGATGGCCTCCCCGGGGTATAGTCTGTAGTATGGTCACTGGTCAATAACTCCTTCCTTTTCCAGCTTCTGTAAACAGTCTATAACCTTCTTCTTGTAGCCACTGGTGGGGTCCTTCTTCTGAGGTCTCGTTTCCATTCTCCTGCTGTGAGACTGTGAGCTGACTGATGGAGACGGACGTGTCTGCATTCTGGTACCATTCACGCTGCCTGGGGGAGCCTGTCAATCATGTTACTGTGGCTCGTTGTATCTCTGCACATTCTGAGCTCAGTTTTGGTTCTGGAGTCCAAACCTGATCGTCTTGTTTGTAACTGTTTTGTGCCTCTTTCTGGTTGTTTTGCTTCTTGTAACAAAGTTCTGTGACTTTCAAACCAGAAGCATTAACAGTTGGTTCTCTCAGAGGCCCCTCGGGCCCCTGGGCCCCTGCTGTAGCCTCTTCAGGTCTGTTCAATCTGGACACAAACAGAAATACCAGAAGTACGGTCTATGGTTTGGGGGCAGTTATGGGCTAGAACTGCTTGTTGTTGAGTGTCAGTTCGAGAAGAAGATCTGATCCAGGACTCTGGAACTGGATCATCTAAATGCGGAATACAGACATTAATAACATTATTAGTTAAAAATATGTATGACCTAATCAACTGAGATGCATGTTCCCCCCCCCCCAGGCCTCCCACCATGCCCTGCAGCAGAACATGTAGAGGCAGATAACAACAGATATGATGAAGAGCTAAAGCTTAAAAATAGAACTGGATGCTTGTGCAGCTGCGGTTTCTACTGTTGTTTCTACTGTTTCCTCTGAAAACAGACACTTTCTTGGAAAGTGGAGTGCTTCATGTTGGGGGGGGGGTTTCCTTCGTTTCATGTTACTCCCTCCACCTCTTCTGTTTCCTGGCTGCCTTTGAAGGTGTGAGGACTGGACACCATGTCCTCTCAGTGCAGACATGTTGTCATGGTGACGGTCCTGGTCCTCACAAAGATAGCCATGCAAACAAACACACAGACACTGTCTCCCTGTTAACAGATGTCCTGGGTGGGGGGGTCCCTGCGTTGCTCTGGAGGGAAGGGAGGTCAGAGGTCAACCGTGGCTCAGTTCAGTAACTGTGGGGTGTGTTTGATTTGGTACTCTATAGCTGTAACCTTCCTCATCCAACTCTCACTTCATCTGGAATATGGGTGTGTTTGTTTTATTCAAAAGTAGACACTGAGGACCTGGGGTGCATTTGTTTTGATCATCCTGTGTGTTCCAAAGCATCAGAAGCTCCATAACAGGGGTACGCTTGTTTGTTCATCAGGTAGTCACCAACTTGTCTCCATATCAGGTGTGCTTGTTTTACTGCCGCTGCATCATCTTACTTCACAGGTCAGCAGTGAAACAGTTTCTCTTTCAATTAAATAAGACTCTGGATTTACAGGAGAAAAGTAAAAACCAGAGTAAATTCAGAATAGAAGCGGCTGTGGATGTTGCCTCACACTCACTGCTGCACCCTGTGCCTGGTCTGTTGGCCGACTGCAGGGGTTTGATTTTTAACCTCAATAATAATCTAAATGAATTTATACATGTATGACAATTTCACCAGAAACTTCATAAACACAGATGTTAAGGTGGAAGTGTTGCGCTGAAGTGCACACAGTTGTACAGGTGTACCCAATAAAGTGGTCGGTCCGTGTATTTTCACACTTATAGTCGGCACTGTTCTCTCCACCTCTTTCTCTCCTTTAATTTGTTGTCAAGGAAACGCTGGAGCGGGGATGCACTACAGCTCTCTCTCTTTGCCGCCGCCCGCCCCTCTCACACCGGGCAGCGCTCTGAACCAAGCCGAGCGAATCTGACCTACGTACCCTTCCTGAAGCGGCAGCCTGTCGGCCAGCTGTAGGTCTGGACCGTCGGTGTGTTTGAGGTCCGAACTGTTCCGTTCTGGTCCGGTCCGTGTGCCTGTGTGTGAGTGCGCGTGCGTGGAGCTGACCCGGTTTCTTCTCCGTGCTGTGGACCGGGAGAGCCGCTCTCTCCCCGCACCAACATTTTCTTTAATGACCGGATTTGTGTTTTGCTGCGCGATGTACATGGACAGAAGCAGCCTGACCAGGGGTGAGTCTTCACATCCTGTCACATCTGCACCGCTCACACATAGGCTACCTGCTGATAGCCGCTGCACGCGCGCGCCCGGCAGCTGCAGCCGCATCACACCATCTTGTTTCTTGTTCGCTTTATGTAGAATAATCATCAACATAATCATAATAAGCCTGAAGATGTGGGGGTTGGGAATAATATAAGCGCGCTCACACATGGTGCCGTGCGCGCACACATACTGACCGACATCTCGCCGCAGTGAATGTAGGCTAGTGTGGCTGCATGATACTGCGTCTGCCAGATGTGGCTGCTGCTTTCGCCAGCCGAAGCATCTTTCTTAATACACAACGGTTGTGTTGATGCTGCAGACACGGGACAAGGCTGTGATCAATACTGGAGTATCAGTGATTGGACAGATCGATAATGTCTCTGCTGTGTGACTGTTTCATTGCAGCTTCACTGACACAAACACGAGTCTGATTGAAACAGGCCGGATCCGGTCAGGAGCTCTGCGGACAGCCAGACTCTGTGCGTGTGTGTGCGATTTTATTGATGGGCTCATGCATTGATTTGAAAGGCGCACGCTGATTGGACGCTGATGTGGATGAACAGCAGGATGGAGGTCGGAGGTGCTGTTAATAACTAGTGTGTATTGAGTGTGTGCGGTGTGGTTGTTTCTGCAGACGGACGGACACACCCCCTCCACCACACACACACACACACACACACACAGCCAATCTTCTCATATTAACCCTTAAAGTGCTGATGAGGATGATGAAGGTGAAATATGCAGGATCCAAAGCGTTTGTAGGTCGAGCAGCTGAACTGTTTATTCAGAGGACTGCTGTGTTTGAGCTGCTCCATCATTCTGCTCATATCTACACCGTGGTGAAACGTTCACAGGCCCAGAGTCCTTAGTGTCATCTGTAGGGCATCGGTACCTAATATGATCAGTACAAACCTGTGCAGTAGAGCACAGTACAATCCGACTGTGATCAGGGTTCAGTGTCCAGATAACAAATCCACGTGCAGATCAACCTCTAAAATAGCTCTAGAGCCCTGTACTCCAGTAGTACCTTGTAACTACACCAGTCATTGGTGTAGTTAGGTTAGGTTAGGTTAGAACCACCTAAATCACCTCTGGGATGTCTTTAGTGACCACTGTACTGTACACTGTACGGGTAACAAAAGGACCAGTAGAACATAGGCTACTCACCGAGTGACTGGAACTGTCTAAAGGGTAACATGGAATGGGTGAAAAAGGTACGAATCTGTGCTCAGTAAGGGTAAAACAAACAAGTCAAAAACAGGGCCTTCACACTGAGAGATGCCTCAACATTAATTTTCATTCTTTAGCTTAAAACACACATGGCTCATACATATATCAGCTGATCCTCTTACAGGAACCTCCTGACTCCTAAAGCCATCAATAATGGATGTCTATTATCATGTAAAAGACAAGTAGAACCTCCTAAAGGACAATCTCAAACCATCTAGCCAATCACTAGAACCTCTTCAGCCACTGCCCTAACCTCTTTAAGAACCTGCAGAAGACCCCAAACAACCATTAAGACCCAGACAACTAGAAGCCCCCAGATCCTCCTCAAAGACCAGCAGAACCTCCTGAAGGGACTGGAGGAGCTTCCTCACAATGAACTAGTAATTAGCTGAACCAAATGAAGGTAAAAGCCAACATGCAGTGTCAGTGACAATTGTTCAAGTCTCTTGTCTGCACTGAGATAAATCTTGTGGATTGTGTCTCTGTAAAGGGAACAGACTGGACTTCAGCCTGTGTGAAGATGCTGCGTGTTGATAAGCATCACATCTTTGTTCTAACACCTTTTTATTTTGCATAGTTCATTTCATATTCCTGTTGACAGGGCGACTGTCTGCCTGCGTGTAGGAAGGGTTGATGCATATAGAATATTTTCCCTCCAACGCATGAGATTGCAGTGCTTCTATTTTATCCTATTCTGTTCTGTAGCATTAGAGCCAGTCCCTGCTGCACCAGCTGGTTCAGATGTTGCAAGACAACACACACTCATGGGCCACTTTATTAGGTACCCCTGTATAATTGTATGCACTTCAGTGCAGCACTTCTGCCTTCTGTGTTTAATATTCTGATCTCTCATGTTTGTAGCTGGGGATGACAAAAATATAGACACCTCTGAACATAATGTAATCTACTACAACACCACCTTTAACTATGGCCTCAGTAATAAACATTTATGACAATTTCGCCAAAAACGGAAACATTTTTGAGCGTCATAAACACAGATGTTAAGACGGACGTGTAGCACTGAAGTGCACACAGTTATATACTGTAGGTGTACCTAATAAAGTGGCTGGTGAGTGTACATTATACGTGTGTGTAGGTTTGTGGTAGGGGAGGGGTGTGTGAAGCCTGAAGGTTTCTGTAAACTTGTGTGTATAGTGTGTCTGTGACTGCAGTGCTGCAGGAGGCTGGATGCATTAAAGGAGCAGTCCGGCCATTTGTGCTCATGTATTTATGTTCATAGCTCCAGCCACCAGGGGGCACGTCCATGCTTTGGAGTATTGAAAGTTGTATTTAAAGAAGTCAGTGTTGAGCAGAGTTTTTGGCTGTGTTCTGTTTGCTTGTGGGGTTTAGGGAGAGTATTAAATGTTTCATGGGAAAACATATTGATCCAACTTCTCAGTGGATGCCACTGAGAAGATTCTCCTGGTAATTCTTGTCAAATTCTTGTCCAGTTTCATGGGAACAAATCTCTGCAGCTGCTCCTGTGCTGGGGTGCAGAGGAAGAAAATAACTCAGTACATTTACTTAAGCACTGTACTTAAGTATACTTGTAAGGTATCTGTACTTTACTTGAGTATTTTCATTTTCTGCTACTTTGTACTTCAATGTCACTATTTTGGAGAAAAATATTATACTTTTTACTCACTACATTCGTTTGGTATTTAGTTAAGCATGACGTCTCAAAATGAGGTTTAAAATACCAAAATCCTAAGACTTGTTGATCCCCAGTGGGAAATTCACAACCTACCCAGCAGTAATTCAAATTAGAAGCATATATTATGAGAACACAAACAGTTACATCTTGGCCGAAGCCCATTAGTCCCACCAAAATCCTCAGTCTGGTGTCTTGGCCCAGCTGGCCTGGTCCCGTACTCTGGAACTCACACAGCCTCTGTCTGCAGCAGCAAACAGGAGCTCTGCTGGCGCCCCCTACCTCCCAACATGCTACGCAACCCCCACTGGTTAACTGTCCTCACTAACCCACAGTCATTGTAAAGTCCTTTACCAGGCTAGGGGAGCCCATGCCAGCACTTGGCCGCTCACGTGACTCCTGGCTGGCTGGTGGAGAGGAGTCTGGCTCCCAGTGTCCGATTCCCCCTCAGGCCAATCCAGGAGCTGGTATGGTGTGAGTCTGTCTCTCTGCAGCAGCACCATATGGTTTCACTTGATCAGTCCCACTCAATAAACCACATCCGAAATCTCTTCAGGACAATACAGGGTCTGCTCCACCGGCTCTGCAGCCATGGGGACAAGACCTTCTTCCATCCAGAGCTGTATACCTACAACAGCCCACCAGGGACAAAGCTCTCTCCTGGGCTGCATCTGGCAAGACTCCGTATCCGTTGGGAGTCCCACTTGGTCCTGCTGCAGGGGAGCATGCGATTGCTGGGTCAGCCCCCACTGGGGTGCACAGGAGTCCCCACCTCTGCTGGTGGGGGAAATGACTGGTGGGACTCCTGCCTGTCATGTACCAATGTCCTGATCATCAGCACACCAGCATGGCTGGTGCTCCTTCTTTCCACTACTCCTCCAATATGAGCCATCACCTGCTTGTCTGGTCTAGGTGGACACCGGCCAGGAAAATGGTGTAGGTGTGGATGAGCCCCTGGCTGGTCCCGGTGGTGTAGATGAGCCTAGGGCCAGCCGCTCCAGCACTGTGATTGGGCGCAGCCTTCCCTATTGGCAGCATGGAGGGCCACAGCATCCACACTCAGGCAGACCGTAGCCCAAGGCACATTTACCATGGCCCCCCAATCTGTCAGCATGTCAAGGCTGATGATGCATGATGATCTTAAATGCTGGCCAGTCTAAATCAGTGCTCAACAGCCAGCAACAGTCAGTTTGAGTGTCCTGTCTCCCCACATCTTCACACTCTCCCCAGTGATTGCAGTGATGTGCTGCTTGGTGGCCTCCACTTCCAGGGTCTTGGCCCTTCCGTTCCCGGTAATGTCCCCGAGCACACCAGGGAGATGGTGAACCCCATGTCCACCAAGGTGCAGCATATAGTGCCCTTCAGTTCACAGTCGAGGAAAAAGCTGTTTTCAGCCCAGGTCTCTGACCCTCAGCTGTGACAGGTTGCACATAGTAGAGGAGTCCAGAGATGCTGGGCTCCATGGTGCCAGTGTTGGACTGTGGCGAGCAATGTGGCCTAGCTCCCCACAACAGTAGCACCCTTTTCTGTGCTGCTCAGCTGCCCTCCTATTTCCTTGCCATGACAGTGCCACAGCTGGCTGGGTGGCTGCTTCCTCCTCTATGTCCACCTGCTGCACTTGGTGCTCTGGCCTGGGGGAGCACAGCACGTGCTCCACTTGCTCTGTCACGGCCAGATGGTAGTGTGCCAAGACTGAGGTGCTCTCAGAGTCAGGGTGGAGTCTTTGGATGAAGGCCAGGAGAGTAAGCTCTTCCAGTGTCGAGCTGTCGAAGGTCAGATACCCATGTGAAGAATAGAGGCGGACGTCGGCAGCATAGGTGCCGAGGCTTTCTTGCTCCCCATGCTGTTGGTCATTGTCAGCATGGACGCATCACCCAAACCTGTGATATAGTGCTCTCTCAATGGCAGACCAGTCGAGCCGCTCCTCAGGTTGGAGGTTAGTGAGGATCTGCAGAGCCCTGCCCTCCAGGCCAAGGGCAATACAGGCAGCAGTCTTCTCAGTTGATCAAGCATTAAACTGCGCTGCCATCTGCACTTGGATGAGGTACATGTCTGATGGCTCATCCCTACTGTAGTGTGGCAACTTCAGCTCCCCTCAGTGGCTGGGCCCTGGCTCTGTGCTCTGGTCTGCTGGATAAATTACCATCTGGCTGAGAGCTGGCTTGGCTGCCCACAGCTCTGGATCGGCTGGTGTTGGTTCTAGGGTGAAGCTGTTGTGCTGGTAATCCAGTGCGGCTCCGATGGCCTGCCTGGTGGGGAACACCGTCTCTATCAGTGGTTTCATTTTGGCAGGCTCTTGCTGGTGGTGTGGTGATGGGCAGTTCTCCAGCTTCTGCAGGGACTTTCACTTTGGGTCATGCTCTGCAGCACCAGAAATTCTTCAAACTCCCACAGCGACATCAGTGTAATAAAGGCTGAATGGAACAGACCAAGTCAGAACTGTCTTATTGTGCCATCTTCCATCCTCCATATGTCACACAACCGTGTAGATGCTCTGTGAACACACACAGCTATTTACATCTTGGCTGAAGCCCTTTAGTCCCACCAGAACCCTCAGTCATACTGTCTTGGCCCAGCTGGCCTGGTCCTGCCCCACATAACAAAACATGAACACAACAGCAACTCTGAAGCACACAGTCTTTGTCCACAACAGCAGGCGGGAGTCCCACTGGTGCCCTCTACCTGCCAGCACGCTATAATACTTTTACTTTTGGTACTTTAAATATGGTTTCTGCTAATGTGTTTGTACTATTACTTAAGTAACATTTTGAATGCAAGACTTTGAAAGTACTTTTACATTGTGGTGTTGCTACTTTTACTTAATTAAGGAATCTGAGTAAGTCTTATGTTCGAGGACATGAAAAAGAAGCTCACAGGAGCTGGTAATGAACAAACCTGTGTGGGGGTTCTGTTTGCTTCAGAATGAGCAGAGACATCGCAGGTTTGTACAGATTAAAATGTAAATTAACAGACTGTACATGGTCAAGAATCACACAGCGTCCGCCCAGCTTTAACTTCTTACTGTGTGGTCTGACCTACAGGTTGGCCCAGGACTGACCGACTGACCAACCAGCCATGACCTCACACCAACTAACTAGAAACCTACCTGCCTACTAACTGAACTCCGAACTAAACAGGCCTGAAGTCCACCAGCTCCGTTTCACTGTGTGTCATGTACTAATTAGTCCAAACAGAAAGCCTCGCCTGTATGGAAGGGATTCTGGGTAATGTAGTGCGGCCGGTCAAGCTGCACAGACGGGAGAAGACAAGAAATGCTGCTCTGAACTGAAGAAAATCTACTTAGTTTACGGTGTGTCAGACTAATGGCTGAGGCCACTGCTATGGAGCGACCTTTATAAATAGACTACACACACAGAACATCTGGTTTACATCAGCCTGTTGCTGTTTTCCCATGACCTCTCCCCTCATGTCCACATCTGGACTCATACACACTCATGTCTGTGTGATTTCAGTGAAACAACACTTCCGTTGCAGGAAGTCTCCTCAGAGCTCCTGTTACTCTTCAGACTACTGGCTTGTTTGTTTTATTTGTTGTGTCCCAGTACAGCTGTTTGCAGATGTTTCAGTCACATTTATATGATTTGTGTGTGAAGAAGCAAGTCAAAAAAACATTGAGCCTTTCTTCAAATGCTCACACATGTTATTTTCTCATTTCATCAACTTTAACAAGAGAAGATCCATGGTAACCACGTGCAGGAGTTTGGGCCCGTCCTCAGTCGATACTTCCTGTAGTGAGCCAGATATCGCAGCCTGTGGCAGCTCAGGCTTTCTGATGACTGGTGCATGTCCAGCCTCTCCCTCCAGAGCAGCTTCAAGTTGCACTCCACTACATGTTACTGTGTCATTTTTTAAATAAGCCTGGTTGTTTCACAGTGGTTTTACAATAGTTTGACCTGTACCACAAATGATGTCAGTCACTTTGAAACAGAAACATTCAGTTGAATTGACCAGTGAGATCAGCAATTTCCTTTGAGGTCACAGGTCAGAGGTCAAACGCTTTGCCGGTCGTCCTTTGTCTCCAGAGCAGAGAGGATATTGATCCGCTATAGTGAGAACAGCCTGAATGTCTGTTGTGACTAAATCACAAAGCAGCAGAGGACCTGACCATTTAAAATGCAGCATCCTGTGTCAGTCAGTGCAATCAATAATTTGATCCACAGCAGGTGCTGATCTGACAGGTTTCTGATCAGTCATAAATAATCAATCAGCCTGGGAGGAGAAAGAAAACAGAAATCCAACCAAACTGGTCCCAGCCTCCTTGTTAATCTTGGACAGTGACGGAGTTTCCTGCAGGACGCTGGAGCTCCTGTCCTGTTGCAGACTAACAACTGATGTTTATGTTTGAGCTTCATTGAGGGATCAATAAAGTACCTACCTACCTACCAGACTGTAGCAGCATAGACCTGAAGGTTCAGGATTGACCTGTGACCAGGACACAGACAATCTCCAGTGATCAGTCCCCAGTAACACCAGTCAGCCAGACATATAATACTAGTGTTTCCAACAGGTCTTTTAAATATCTGGTGGGTTTTTTTTATGCCCAAATGGAAAAACTGGTGGATGGAAACCCATTTTGAGTCAGATTGAAATAAAATTTGCTCTGGTTCAGGATTAATTTGTGGCTCAGCCTGGACCTGAGAATGTATGTTAGATATGCTCTGTCATGTTCATGTGCCCAACTCACCCAAACTCAGGTGTGTGCAGACTGGCTTTCACTCTCTGTGTCAGACACTCTGAGGACAGCACATGTCATAATATGTGCGGGGTATTTCACAAGAGTCGGACCCTCTTGAGAGATTTTATAGTTATTTTTTTTCCTCTTTCAAAATCGTCTTTATTGGCCAGGTGTGTCAGACACACGAGGACTTTGACTCTGGTGCATCGGCTCTCCATGCGCATGTACATGTCCCCATGCAAGGGGCAAGTAAACAGTAAACCAGCACAAGGCTGTGTAATATAACAAAATAAGCAGTATTAACAGGCAACAAACAGTCCAAACAATGCAAAATAAGCAGTATAGACAGGCAGTAAACAATGCAGACAGACAATGGAATGCTCATTGTGAAATGGGATAAATAGGAATAAAAACAGAGTAATTAAAACTAGAGACCTGTACGAGTCTGTACGAGGTATATTTACAGGTGTTGCACTGAAGGTTATTGTCCAGTCATACTGTCGTTGGTCAAGTGTCCATCAGAGTGACAGCCTGGGGGAAGAAACTGTCCCTGTGCCTGGTTGTCTTGGTGCACAGTGACCTGTAACGCCATCCAGAGGGAAGGACTTCAAACAGAGTGTGTCCACGGTGTGAGGGGTCAGCAGTGATCCTCTCCACCCTCCTTTTGACCCGTAAGGTCACACAGAAAGCTCCAATCATTTGTTTTACTACTGGACAAACGAAGTGGCTTTTATTTTGGCAGTTTGTATGCATGCCTGACCTGTACTTCCTGTGCCCACAGGCCCCTCCTCCTCCTCCAGTCCCAGCTTGCTGACTAAGAGTCTTGCTCTGGAGCCATCCTGTTCACCATGCGGGCACCATGGGGCTGTGGACATTGATGCTTCACAGCAAATGAGCTCTGGCCCCGGGTCTAAGTCGTCATCCTCAGGCCCCGCCTCCCTGGAGGGAGAGGCGGGGCTAGCTGAACACCGCGAGTCTAATAATGGGCTGCTGCTGGCCAATGACACAGGGCCACCAGAGCTGCCAGCTACCACAATAACACAACTGCACAAGAACAGACCGCCACTGCCTGGGCCTAAGCCTCAGGGTGAAATTTTTTAAACCTTAAACATATACATTTATTTTATCTTGGATATAATATATGACATCACGAATTGACCTGTGGCCCTCCCTACACAGTCCCTCCGAAGCCCCCCCACCTCCAGCAGCAGGCAGGGGGATCGAGGGCAACCCCCCCGGCTCC
>NW_018128018.1:635604-639641 GCF_001952655.1 Monopterus albus | reverse complement strand
GGGGTATCGAGGCCACGCCCCCGGGCTCCAGACAAGCCTCTCCCCCCTCCACCACCCTGCAGACCCATCCCAGCAGACCCCAAAGGGGGCCGGACTCTGCCCACCCGTATTGATGGCACCGCCTCCCCCACCTGCGTCCTATCACTTATTGAAAAGTTTGAGCGGTGAGTTCTGATTGGTCTGAGGAGGAATGATGTCATGACAATTGTTTATATTACATTTTACTCTGTGTGTGTGTTCATGTGTGTAGCGAGCAGATCATTGTGGTTCCTGACATCAGTGGGGGTGCTCTGTGTCCCCGCCTCCCTGACCCCCCCTCCTCCCAACCTTCATCTCTACCATCATTATCATCGCCTGGTCCTCCCCTGCCTGATGAGGAGCCACCGTCTGAAATCATGGGTCATGATGACATCACACTGGAGGGTGAGGAGGAGATAGGGCAGACTGACCCACCCAATGATGATGATGAAGATGATGAAGAGCTGGCAGCAGCTTGTCACAATGACCTCCATCAGAAGCGTTTGTCCATGGAGTCAGGTTATAGCCCCTCAGAGAAACACCTAGAGAACGATGTGGTTTCCATGGAGATGAAGGAGCAACAACATCAGAAGCCGCCGCTGCTCAACAAATCAGAGCTCCCCTCCGAGCGTCTGTCCCTCCCCTCATCACAGACGGATGGGAAGCTGGCCAATCGGGACAGCGGGATCGACAGCATCAGTTCTCCGTCACACAGCGAGGAGTTGTGCTTTGTTGGCATTGATGATGGGGGCGTGGCTTATCCCTGCAGCCCTGCCCTTCTGCCTCGCCTCTCTAGTTCATCATCATATGCTGGGGAGGGAGTGGAGGGGGAGGAGGAGGAGGTGAGGGAAGGAATGAGGAGGAGGAGGGAGTTCACTGAGGAGGGGGACAGTGACATGGAGGAAGAGGAGGAGACAGAGCTGACACTGGTGCTGCCCCCCACAAAAACAGATAGACAGGACTCTGCTGAGGTGAGTTCACTACAACATGGCAACTTCAGAGACACAAACAGAAACACAAAGTTCCATATCTGACACATCTGTGATGTACTTTCTGATGTCACATGGATTGATCCACCCGGAGCCTTTGGCTGTTTCCTGATAACATAAAGAGACGTGACGATGCGGTCACACCGTCTGTAGTCACTTTGTTTCTCTTAATACAAATAGCCACATTACTGTGATATGTTCCCGAGTACTGCAGGACTGCTGAACGCTGACTAATGAGCTGTGAACATAACAGTGTCTGTCTCTGTCCAGCTGTCTGTCCAACAGAGGGTCTTCAACATAGCCAACGAGCTGCTGCACACAGAGATTGCCTATGTCTCAAAGCTGCACCTGCTGGACCAGGTGAGTCCTGCTCTGGTCTCCTGAACTGGATCTCAGTCTGAGCAGCATCTGGCCCAGCGATCACCACCGCTCGCTGTCCTTCTCTTCTTCAGTCATTGTCGTGTTTGTTATCTGTCACTGACTTTCACACCACTGATCCGTCAGTGTCACCATGGAAACGTCACAGCACTGACTGTGGGAACTAGTTCAGCTGTGCAATGTAAATGCGAGCTACCCTCCTGCAGAGGGGTGACGGGGGTGGCACGGGCTGATCACATGTATACATTGACTGTTATCGTGTTACCAAGGCATAGCACCACTTCAGAGCCTCAGAGCCGGTACACAGGAAGGTGCAAGGACGTTCATATATAACTGGCCCCTTTTGTCTTCCTGCAGGTGTTCTGTGCCAGACTCCTGGAGGAGGCTCGTTCTCGCTCCTCTTTCCCCTGTGATGTGGTTCAGGGAATCTTCTCCAACATCTGTTCCATCTACTGCTTCCATCAGCAGTTCCTGCTGCCGGCGCTGCAGAAGCGGATGGAGGAGTGGTGAGGTTGTTACTCCTTCTCTTCTCCTCCTCCTCAGGAGCTGCTCTGACTTTGTTCCTCCTCTGTCTGCAGGGACTCAAACCCACGGATTGGGGACATCCTGCAGAAACTGGCTCCCTTCCTGAAAATGTATGGAGAGTACGTGAAGAACTTTGACCGAGCCATGGAGCTGGTGAACACCTGGATGGAGAGATCCACTCAGTTCAAGACCATCATCCAGGAGATCCAGGTACAGGTCCAGTGACACTGCTGCTTTGTCTTCCAGCTGCTGAGTTCTGTTGCTTGTTTGTTGTAATGTGTGGTTGTGGTGTTTGTGCAGAGAGAGGAGCGCTGTGGTAACCTGACTCTGCAGCATCACATGTTGGAGCCGGTTCAGAGGATCCCTCGCTACGAGCTGCTGCTCAAAGATTATCTTCACCGCTTGCCGGAGGATGCTTTGGACTGCAGGGACGCCCAGAGTATGAAAAGCAAATGCACACCAACATCAGCCATGCTTTCTATGCTAACATTAAGGTGCTAATGTTGTTTACTCACTTTGAACAACACATCACTGACACACTCATTGGCTACAGTCGGCCTTTATCCCCTGCAGAAACGTGGCCACCTGTAACCTGTACCTTCCCAGAGCTTGAACCACCTGTCAGACCCTCCTTAGACTTTACATTTTAAACTTTGTTCACTCAGTGTAAATGTCACAGTAAGGAAGGAAGCAAAAACTGAATGGAGGAACTAAAGAAGAAAATAGGAAAAAGGCAAGTAAAGCAAGTAAAAACTAAGGAAGTAAAAATTAAGTTGGAAGGAAGGAAGTATAAAAGCAAATAAGGACGCAATAAACTAAGTAAGAAAGTCAAAAAGGAAGGAGGTAAGGAAGTAATGAAGGAACTGCAAAGGGAAAGAAGATAAGGAGCAAGGAAGGAAGTAAATAAGGAAGCTGCAGCGTCAGCATGGGTTCCCTGGACATCCTGGATCTAACTTGCTGGTGCATCAGGTCTCTGAGGACACAAACATGAGTCCAGTAACACGAGTGTCGTCTCTGTGTGCAGAGTCTCTGGAGCTGATCGCCACAGCAGCTGAGCACTCCAACGCTGCCATCAGGAAGATGGTGAGATTTCACACCATCGACACCCACAGTCCCCACGTCTGCCACAGCTCAGAGCACAGCACACAGCAACTCAGCCACCAGCTTTAATTTCATCTGTAATATAACTAGTCTCTGCCACTGTGTGTGTAGTCTGACTCCATCGTGTTCCTCGTCTGCTCTTCATCACTCCACTCGTCACCTTCAGTTAAAGCTACACTACAGGCCGTCCTCTGGACTAGAATCCTATTCATGCAGATATCTGTCAGTGATATTCAGATGATATTTGTGGTCCATACGTGTAGCTTCTCACTAGTTTTACTTCAGCTCTAACTGTGCGCCACTGCAGCCTTGTGGCTTTAAGGTCCAAGTTCGGGGTGGGGTGGGTCGCACAGCCACAGCCTCAGCCGACACTGGGTGAGAGGCGTGGTCAGGCTGCCAGTCCATCCCCGGGCCTGGTGATGAGATAGTCGACCTGACTCTAACTGTGTCTCTCTGGCAGGAGCGAATGAGGAAGTTGTTGAAGGTGTATGAGTTGTTGGGAGGAGAAGAAGACATCGTGAACCCAACTAATGAGCTCATTAAAGAGGGACACATCCTCAAACTGTCCAACAAGAACGGGACCACACAGGACAGATACCTCATACTGGTACGGTGCTGGCCTCTACTCTGTTCACCTGTTCCCCTGTGCTGCCCTCTGTTGTTTTACTGGCTGGGCAGAAACACTGATTACAACACATCTCTCTCTTCCTGCAGTTTAATGACAGGTTGCTGTACTGCGTTCCAAAGCTGCGTCTGATTGGTCAGAAGTACGGTGTCCGGGCTCGTATTGATGTGGATGGCATGGAGGTGAGAGTTTACACCCTGTTCAAACTTTGCAAGTTACAGTTGTATGAAAAACGTTTGCACGCCTCAGAAAATTCCTTATTATACAGTTGTATGAAAAACGTTTGCACGCCCCTCGGAAAATTCCTTATTTAGTAGACATGGAAGAAGAAAGAAATGAATCTCAGCCCTGTGGCAAACACACATTAAACTGAATGCCCTCAAGACTAAACAGCACTGGCA
>NW_018128018.1:621347-635536 GCF_001952655.1 Monopterus albus | reverse complement strand
TGCTGGTTTCACAGGTAGGCTGTGCTGCTTCGGGTCGGGTCATGATCCTGCTCTAGAGGAACTTTCACTGTGTTGGCTGACCGCTGCACATTTACATCCAGAGTTTGCTGTGCCACCTGCTGCTAGAGCAGAACATTCCCATCCCACTGATTAATGCATCTTTAATTGATATTTGTACACATCTAGAACTGGACAGAGGCAGTTTGTTCATGGACTGTTCCATACAAATATAAAACAACCTTCAGACAAAGATTAGATTTTATGTTCCAACAGGAATCCTGTCACATATATCCAGTGGTACATTTCCTGGGAGCTGCTGAGCTCTCACCATGATCATGGTGTTGCTGTTGTCTTGATAAGTTTGTCTCTTTGTCCTCTCCAGCTGAAGGAGGCCAGCAGTGTTGCTGTTCCCAGGACTTTCCTGGTGTCGGGAAAACAGAGGTCCTTGGAGCTGCAGGCCAGGTACGAACACACAGTGAGGTCCAAATCTCATTGGACTTCAGCTCAGCATTTTACACAGTCATCCCCTTCAAATTAACCACCAAACCTGGAGACCTGGATCAGCACCTCCCTCTGCAGCTGGATTCTGGACTTTCTGACCAACAGGCCTCAGCATGTTAGGTCACACAACACCTGCTCCTCCACCCTCATCTTCAACACTGGCAGACCACAGGGCTGTGTGCTGAGCCCATTCCTCTTCTCCCCTTTCACCCACAACTACAGGCTTGTACATGGCTCCAACACCATCATCAAGTTTGCAGACGACATCACGGTGATTGGCCTCATCAGCAACAACGACGAGTCAGCCTACAGGGAGGAGGTACAGCACCTGGCTGTGTGGTGTGCTGATAATAACCTGCTCCTTAATACCGACAAGACCAAGGAGCTCATTGTGGACTACAGGAGGGAGAAAGGAGGCACACATGACCACATCCATATTAACAGAATGTTTGTTGAACATGTCTCCAGCTTCAAATTCCTGGGGACCCACATCTCAGAGGATCTGTCCTTGACCACCAACACCCACAGCCTGGTTAAGAAGGCTCCCCAGTGCCTCTTCTTCCTGAGGACACTGAAGAAGAACCACCTGTCTTCAGCCATCCTGGTGAGCTTCTATCGCTGTGCCATCGAGAGCATCCTGATCAGTTGTATCACAGTTCTGGTATTGAAACTGCTCTGTCTCCGACTGCAAGGCGCTACAGCGGGTGGTGAAAACTGCCCAACGCATCAAAAGGACTCCACTTCCAGCCACTGATGGTGTCCACAGGGAACGCTGTCTCCGATGTGCTTGCAGCGTTCTCAAGGGCTCTTCTCACCCTGCTCACAAACTATTTGACCTCCTGTACTCTGGGAGGTGCTTCACCAAAACCAGTAGACCCAGGAACAGCTTCTTCCCCACAGCTGTCTCCTTAATGAACTCTGTTCCCCTTTGACTCCCCACTGCCTTCTTCTATACCACTACACACACCTCACCCCTTCTCATCTCTCCTCCTGGGACTAATGCAGTACACTTCTGTTACCTGTAACACTGAAGTGATCTGTTAATTTGCACATTCTCACAGAATACAGGTCTGTATTCATTTGCACACTGTTCATATCACATATCAATTGTACATATCAGTAAATTAGTTCTGACTGTACAGACTGTAGATACTGCACACTATTCACTGCTGTTATTGAACTTCTGGTTAGATGCTAAACTGCATTTCGTTGCCTTGGACATGGGTAATGACAATAAAGTTGAATTGAATCTGATCTAAATTGACAAGAGAGACGTTACATTTATACAACAGCACCTATTCAGTCACTTAAAGCCATAGTCATCACACACACTAGGATTAATGAGTCTCTCAGTTTGGTCCAGCAGTGAGGTGCATATCACTGGAAACCAGTCCTCCCCAAAGACAAGCAGCCATCTGACTGGTTTCCTGTTTGTTTGTGCTTCTGCAGGACGGAGGAGGAGAAGAAAGACTGGATCCAGGTAGATGCACAGTCTTCATCTCTGCACCTCAGAGACAGCCTCTTCATCTGTGTTTGCTGTGAAAATGGTTACACTTTTCATCTTGCTTCAGTGATGGACAGGTGTATTCTAGAACCCCATGACATCACTGGTGGGTGTGGTTACAGGTGTGCACTGACCATGTTCATCAGTGATTCTGGCTGTGTTCATGAGTGAAACACCTGGACTGAAGTCACTCTAGGCTCAGTGAAAACTGAGACTTTCTGGTCTAACACACAACAAAGCCTTTTACCTGGCCTTTATTTGTTATGCTATTATATGACCACTGCCTAATACTGGAGAACTGTAATATGCTGCTAAGTGTGTGTGTTTGTTCAGGCCATCCAGGCGACCATCCAGAGACATGAGCAGACGGTGGAGAGCTTCAGACATCTGAACTGTTCCCTACGAGATGATGAGTCCACACCACCACACTCCCCGGTAACAAACACAGCTGTAAACAGGTGCGATCAGCGTGTTGGAGTCCCAGTGGCGCACCAGGGTAACGTCTTTGTTCCTTTCACAGAGCTGTGTGGAGCTGGGGAAGCGAGCTCCCACTCCGATTAGAGAAAAGGAAGTCACTCTGTGTATGAAGTGTCAAGAGCCGTTCAACTCCATCACCAAGAGACGGCACCACTGTAAAGCCTGTGGACACGTAGGCTCTTTGTCTGCGCTTTGTAAGACATTCATATTGTCAGAAACATGCAGCCAGACTCACTGATCATCTGTCTGTCTGTGTTGAATCCAGGTGGTTTGTGGGAAATGTTCTGAGTTTCGTGCTCGTCTGTCTTATGACAACAACCGGACCAACCGTGTTTGTGTTGACTGCTACACCACGCTAGTGGGAGTGTCGCCCTCACCTGCCATGCTGACCAGCAGCAGCCAGAGGAGGCGCTCCATCCTGGAGGTTAGCGACATCACTGTGACATCACAGGATGTGCTGTAAAGCACTGTGTCACATCCCAATAAAAAAGGTTGAATGTTGCAAAAATGGATTCTCTCTTCCTATCTTGTTGCCATAGAAACAGGCCTCGCTGGCAGCAGAGAACAGTGTGATTTGTAGTTTTCTTCACCACATGGAGAAAGGAGGGGGGCGGGGCTGGCAGAAGGCTTGGTTCGTCATTCCTGAGAACGAGCCACTGGTGCTCTACATCTATGGAGCGCCACAGGTTTGTTGTTCACCGCCTGCAGGCTGCAGTGCTCATCACAGCCACAATATGGACAAAGGGCATCTGTCAGCACCCACCTGTAAAAGTCCTGTGCAGTACCTGATGTGGCTCCCAGGGTTCTGACTAAGTGACAGATGAAGCAGTCCAGAGGGGCTCTGAGGAGAGGTATGGAGACTGACCAGCTGTTTTTTCTTATTTCTCCACCAGGACGTAAAGGCGCAGCGCAGTGTCCCTCTAATTGGCTTCGAAGTCTCTCTACCTGAGTCATGTGACCGTCTGGAGCGACGCTACACATTCAAGATCTCCCAGAGTCACCTGACCCTGTACTTTAGTGCTGAGGGGGAGGAGCTACAGCGGCGTTGGATGGATGTCCTGTTGAGGGCTGGGAGGGGGGAGGAGCCTCAAGAGGTCCATCGACCAATTGTGGAGAGTCTGGAGGAGGAGGGGGAGGAACTAGCAGCCGAGATGGAGAGGGAGCAAACGTGATTCATTTGGATGAGGAACAATGGTGATGATGAAGGTGGGGTCTTTAAATGAAGATCTGTCCCTGCTGGGGACCAGTACAAAACCAGTACATACAGTCATTTCTAAAATATGTTTAACACACACTGAGGCCTCTGTGTATTTAAAGTTGTGTGTTTTGTTTGCACGATTCCTCCCTGATGTCAACACAAGATGGCGTCTCTATTCACCTTCTGTTGTGTTTCACCTTCAAGTAAAGTGGGCGGAGCCTCTGCTTGGCAGCTACAAATGTCTTCATTGTAAATTCTCACAGTAAACCTTCAACAGAGAACTCAGAACACAAACCACAGTATCTCTAAATACTACAGTACCCATGAGCCTCAGCTGTTGTTGCTATGGAGATGCCTCCTCCAGAACTGTGACATCACAGTTGTGTCTAATTGCCAAGATTTGATCCAAATCCCAAAATGACCTGATTTAATATTATGAATAAACTGCATGGCAACAACAGTTTGAGGCTCTCTGATTGGATGTTTTTTTTTATAATCTAATTAATCATAAAGCACATTTAATCTACTTATATATAGTCACAGTTATGGGCTCAGTCACCACACTTGTCTACTGATGGATCAGCAGAAGTGCTTCACCTGTCCTAATCCCTCAGTGTCCTAGAGTCGTGTTCACTGATCCAGTTTTCTGATGGTCAGATGTAATTCACTGAGTAACGCACACAAACTCAGTTATTGTGAGGTCCGTTTAGCCAATGTACATCTGGGCTGTGAAGAAACTTTTGTTTTCAAGGAGGAGAACAGCGTCCATGTCCTGAGCTGCAGAGTCCCCATCACAAGGATCTGTGCCTGACGAACACCAGACTGGAGGCCACTTACAATAAATAGGTTTAGCAAAAAGGGAGAACGAAAAAATTAAAGCTACAGTATGTAATTTTATTTAACTATGTTTGTTGTATAAATCGGCTCCAAAACATGTCCTAACATGGACAGGTGCTGTCAGAGCTGGTTCAGACTCAATGAACAGCACTGGCAGCAGTGCAGAGATATGAGCGGTACTTGAAGTCGGTCAGAACTCACCAGTACGCCATAATAGCACTTCTACATTTCATTATTTTGCATACTTTTTCTTGTGTACCAGCACTTCTCACAAGCTGCTGAAACTCTTTTCTGCCCTCCCTATCAACATGTTTAAAATGCACGCCGTCTCACCTGGGCAGCAGACAAGAGCAGATGATGGAAGCAGGGGACGATGACCAAAAGCTGCAGTCAGGACAGAGTTTAGGAGCTTTCTGCCAGCTACACTGTGGGAGCTGGGGGTGGGGGGTTAGCTCCTCCACAGAGACCTGAGCTCCCCCAGTAGCAAACTCAAATGTTTTATGGTTTATTTGCATGATTTAAGGTTCCAGTTTACTTTGAATGGAGGCAACATTTGTGCCTATAAATATGTGAAGAGCTGGGCAGAGCGTGGCGGAGCGGAGCAGGGAGAGGGAGCGCTGGGCAGAGCAGACTGGGGTGGTTTGGAGGTTCCTGCTATGCTACCTTAAGTTACATACTGTAGCTTTAAACTTAGAACATAATCTGAGGTTTTGCAGAATTGGTTCAGTGTTGTTGTCTGGTGATGGGACTGATCTGGACCCAACCTGACTCAGGTCCAGGGTCTTGCAAACAACCTCTGTTGTGTTGTTTTGTTCGTCTCTGAATGAAAACACAGCTAGAACAGATACATGAGAACATGTTGGAGCCCAAACCATCTCTGTCGGTTCATCCGGCGGAGGTGTCACCATCAGCCCAATGTGATGCTGCTGCCGCTGCCTCACCTTGGACATCGCCAATGAAAGACTGAACATTCTTCCCTGTTTTTACAAAGTAAAGCATAGCAGTGCTGTTCCCTGAGCTGAAGCACATCAGCAGTACGTCAACATAAACTGTCAGAGTGAAAAAACTCTGTGAGGCTTTTGAAGAAAAAACTGAAGAGCTGACAAGTCCTATTTAAATGTCCTTCATGGATGTTTCAACTTTTAATCCTAAGAAAAATCCCCAGTCTCCTTTTTGCCTTTGGTTTTTCTCAGTTAGAGGTAAACTATATTTCCCAGCAGCCTCTGCCCTGAGGTGTGGACTGGTTTTACCTGGCCCCAGTGCTGGTGAAGCAGGGAACTGCAGGTATTATAAGAACTGGTCTGACTGGTTCCTCCTGGCTGTCCTGAAGAAGCCTCATTTGGGCTAATTTTATCTCAATTATCAATGTTCACTCATTATTAGTTTATCCGTAAGTTATTAAACAATATATTGCTTGGTCAAAACGTCCACATTCAGTTTTGAGAGGTCACACAGTTTCTTTCCTTTTGGTTTTTCCCGTTTAGGGGTCGCCACAGCAAATGGTCACACTGACGACTCGCATGTTGACATTTGGCACGTTTTACACCAGATGCCCTTCCTGATGCAACCCTGACTTGAACCTGGGCCGCAGTGGCAAGAGCGTTGTGCCTTAACCACTAGCCTACCAGGGACGGCAGTTTCTTAGACTGATTTTTCAAAACCAGAATCATGAAGCAGAGGGAAGCTGGACATTCTATACAGGAATTATAAAGATAGTCATTAACTAATTTTCTGTTTGTTTTCTTTATGAATTTAAGGTTTATTCCTCTGCCTTATGACGCCCCCCACATCCCAGAGTTTCCTCCCACGTTACTGCAGATGATGATCATTTCTGCCAGAAAAAAAAAAACACGAGCAAAGGTTAGAAATGATACAAACAAAAAAATACTCAGTCAAGATATCCAGGTCAAGAGTCTGACTTTCTTTTGACTGAAATAATTAGAGATCATGGTAAATATGAACTTAGTTAAAAAGGTTCAACTCTCACAAAGGCCAAATCTTGACTTGTTTATGATTTGATTTTGAGCTCAAAATTTTTCTTCAAACTCAGACATGTGCTCAGTGGTGTATAATTGTCATGTAATACATCAGAAGGTTCCCCATAATGTCCATCATTTGGAGTGAAAGACTTTTGACATTTAGTTTCAGAACTTCAACTTTTCAACACAGGAGTTTGCATGTTCTCCCCGTGCTTGCGTGGGTTCTCTCCGGGTACTCCGGCTTCCTCCCACAGTCCAAAGACATGCAGCTTAGGTTGATTGGTGTCTCTAAATTGCCCATAGGAGTGTGTGTGTGTGCGTGTGTGTGGTTGTTCGTCTATGTGTTAGCCCTGCGATGGATTGGCGACCTGTCCAGGGTGTACCCCGCCTTCGCCCGATTGCCGGCTGGGATTGGCTCCAGCCCCCCCGTGACCCTGTTCAGGGACTAAGCGGTAGAAAAAAATGAATGAACTTTTCAACACTTAAAAACAAATTCACTTAGCATAAAAATCAAACTGAAATTATCTGTGGATTCACTGATTAGCTGACAAACGGAAAATTAATCAGAATGTAAATATCTTTGTTTTTTTACTGTTTTGGGGTTTGGGGCTGTTGGTCAGGAAAAAACAAAACATTTCACATCATCTTGGACATTTTTATAATGAAAATAGCCTAACGGTCAGTTGCAGCATTAACAACCTCAGGCGCCTGCAGGTCACTGGGGATCCCTGTCTCAGATGATGGTGGGCGGTGGTGGATCATTAGTTGGACACAAAAAGCCGTTTTTAAAGACAAACACGTGAAAACTCTCTGAGGGGAACCAAACACCAGACTGGATTGTAAACCCTGTTTCTGGTGAGTTCAGACTGAACTGGGTCTGATGGACTCACCGGTGTCAGTTTCCTGGATTTTGGAAATTAACCCAGCGATTAGACAGAGCCCATGTGATTTGAATTTAAAAGAAAAACTGAAGACTTTAATTGTTTTTATCATGTTTCCTTCCAGTGGTACAGTATTTATCTCTGTCTCTTTAACAGCTTTTGGACAAAGTGTTTTGATAGTTTAAAAAAAGCCAATATTATTCATATTATCATTATTCTAATGAATCTCTGATGCTACAAACTGAAAAGATGGATGTCTTGTTGGTTATTTCTGTTATGAGTCTGGGTTGTGTTTGATTTTTGCTTGATGCAATTTGATGCAAGAAGAAAACGATTAAGTTTTTGTAAATATAAGTTATTCTCCTGTGACCCTTGGTCATGTGACTGTGTAAAGGTCAATGGTTAACCCTTGCTGCTCCTCCACACTCTGCAAACCTCTACACAGCCAGAGCCCAACAGACAGTTTGGGGTTCAGCGGTGGCCTTGTTAGCTCCAGTTCAGATAAACAGATAACTATGATGACGGTTAAAGGAACAATTTGACATTTTAGTAAAACATGCTGTTCTCTGTTTTCTTCAGATATTTCAGATGAATGTGGGTTTCATTAGTGTGAACAGTACAGAGACGGGTCAAAGGTGTGTTTAGCCTAGCTTAGCACTAACACTGGGAGAAGGGGGAAACTGTTAGCCTTTTCAAAAACTCAGTTACACACTTCCACTAGGAATCAGCAGTTTTAAGTCATTATCACTGAGTAGTTATAAAACAAGGAGGAGACATTAGGTCTGATTTAATGATCCTTGTAAACCCAAGGTTTATTCAGTTTCCCTTGAAACACTCATTGCCCTCAGTTTGGTCTTGTAGGCAGAACTTTGCTGAAAAGATAAAATACTGTTGAATGTTTTACAGTTTTTCTTGTTTGATAGAACTAGACTAACTGTGAGCTACTGTCAATGCTAATATGGCAGTGATCCTGTTAATATCCACAAGTCACACTAGTACTACTTAGTGTACAGCCTTTAGCATTTAGCTGCCATGTTCTGTACTTTGAATGAGATGATGCAGTTTAAGGATAAGGATAATCACCTTTATTGGCCAAGTATGTTACACACAAGCAATTTGTTTCCGGTACAGAACCAAAGGCAGCTATCTGCGGCGCCACCTCAACTAATTGCTCTAACTGTCGGGGGCAATTGCAGCGTTCCGTGCGCAAGGACACTTTGACACGCGGACTGCTGGCACCGAGATTCAAACCTTCAACCTTCTGGTTGGAAGACGACTGCTCTACCCACCGCACCACTGTCGCCTCCCCAATGCTCTAAACTAAGACATTAAAGCACAATGCTAATATAATCTTTGGCTAAATGGTTAATGATTACTCCTTTCTGTTGTAAGCTAGCAGTATTTAGTCTGTTTTTAATGGAACGCTAAAAGTGTAACACAACATGGCAGTGATTGGTTAACATAACATGAAATCCTTAACAGTCTGCTGGAAAGTGAATTTTTTCCTTGTGTTTGAGCTAGGCTAACAATCTGCCCCTGCTTCCAGTCTTTGTGCTAAGATAGAGTAACCATCTGAAACATGTGACTCTGGATCACAAAATGTTTTGAAAACTGGATTTGTGAAAATGTTGAGCTCTTTCTTTAGCTTTTGCCTCCGTCACTACCTGGTGCTCAGTCTGTGTGTGGCTCTGGTTGTCACACTATGTTTTTAGTGCGTCTTTGGCGTTTAAAGCTCACTCCAGTGGTGTGTTGTCCTTTTCTCCCTCAGTGGAAGGAAATGGCCAGTAACTCAGCCTTATTGTTCCCATCACCATCAGTTGTTTTGATGTGTTGAAAAATGTTGAGTGGTTTCTTTTTCAGCCTTTGGTGCTAATTTAGCTTCCTTTGTATGAGTTTACCTTTATTTTCTGTTACCAGAGATCTTTGCAGACTGGTCCTGACTGGTCCTGGCTGGCTCTGACCAGTGTGTGTATGATACAGTTGAACAGTGATGTGTTGTATTAGTCCAGTGTGCACTTTCATGTCATGTACCAAAGCACGTATTGAAACTGTTCAGTATTCAGTATACAGAGCTATGAAGTTGTTGGCTAATATATCAAATCTGCATTATGTATTTAAGTATTTCTTGTTGTTTGGTCTGGATACCACATGTTTGTTCGTAACCAGTTACAGTCTGTTACTCTAGTTTGAGCTGGTTATAACTGGAGATGAATGCAACTACATGACAACGTGACTGAAATGCATTTAGCTTTGAAATTTGTGGTTGTGTGATTTTTCAAAAGAACAACTTAAGCATTTACTCAAATGTTTTAATTGCCTCTACCTTAGAAATGACCACAAAAAATTAATGCGTAATGTAAACAAAGTGTTTATTTTTTTTATTGCACACGTTTTGCATGAATTTGCTTTGTCTTTGTGAGCGAATCCACAGATTGCATGCTCTAAACCAATGATTTCACTCCAAACTATTGCCATTTTAAGTTCTAGAGTGTGATCATGTTGAAAATCAGATTTTAAAAAATCCTAAATCTGCTCTAGAACCACACTTGTTTATTTTCCTAATAAAAATGTGTGATAATGTGCAGCTATGACACGTCATGTAGTTGGTTGCATACTGTCAGTGAAGTAAGCTGATTTGCACATGTCTAGTTATAACCAGTCATCACCAGGATAAACAGACAGTTGGACCAGTTAGAGTCTTACTAGTCAGCTGTCACAAAATCAGTCAGTATGAAACCACTGGCAACTAGATACCACTGCAGGCAATTTAAACTGGTTCTATATGGTTAGAGCTGGTTCTGTCACAGTGGACTGTTGATCTTCTGGTCTACAGAGGACTCAGATGTTTTGCCTTACAGTTTCTGCATTTTATTGAACTTCTGCTTGTGCCAAATGAAATGAACGAGTCACTCTCAGTGTTTCACTGTCCAGATTTGGTATTTATTTGTCTGGTTAAATCCAAAGTGTTGTTATGGGTTATGTTTCTTTCCATGTCTTTTAAACTTTCTTTCTGGTTTAATCCTGGTGTGGGTGTAGTTCTTGATCAAACATCCTTCACCTTTTCAAACCATGTCAGTCTCTGATTCCTCTGGCGGTCACGTTAATGCCTGCTGTTACTCAAGGATGGATTACTGAATGGGCAAACTGGGCACAGGAGAAGGGCCTGACAGGACAGGGCCCCTGGACCAGAGCCACTGTCTGAACTGACTGATATTTCTTGTGTGATTGTCGCAGAGCTTGGTGAAAGACAAAACGACAGCAGACAGAAATAAAACCACCACAGGGACTCAAAATAACCACAAAAAGATGCACCATTTGTCATTGTTTTGTGTCTTTGTAGTTGTTCTTTCAACCTGGGGTTCTTGTGTCGGTGGGGGCCTATCACCTGTCTGTGCCCCAGGGCACATTTTCTCATAATCTGACAATGCTATTACAATGGAGACAGTCAGGATTTTCAGCTCTGCTTCTGTTCGAACAGGTGTCTTCTGTTGATGCAGAAGCTTGCATGAAGTAAATTAACAAGAGTATTTGGGCATGTAGACTAAATATTTCCAAATGTGGACAAACACATTTCTAGTACAGGAGCTGTTAAGGATCCTATCAAAGGAGGACTAGACGGGATGTCATGTAGTTGCATGATAGGCCTCTCTTTTTTTTTTCAGTCTTCTGAGCTGTTCCTATAGTAACTGCTGGGTTACTGGAGTAGAATGTTGCCATGGTAACTGACTTCACAGTACTGTGGGGGTCTGTTATCATAGCAACCACTGGGCTCTAGTTCCCATGACAACAGCATCCACCACCATCTCTGTCTCTCCGGGTGTAATAACAGCATGGTTTGTCTTCTTCCTATTATAGTTCTGGTATCTTGTTGTTATTGATAAAAGGTTATTGATTGCAGGTTATTGGTTAGTGGCTGGCCACTGCTTTCCATGCTGTCCATGTCTGTTTCCCATCATGCCCTTCTGTCAGAAGATAAACTGAGAAATGCTTAGAGGTTCAAAATGAAATAAAAATATAAAAACTGACTACGACTCATCCATCCAGTGATGATACAAGAAAAGACTCAATACATGTTATGATTTAGTCCGTTGGACTCAAGACTGCTGACCCAGGTCCTAGTAAAAATGGTGGGGATACAAAAGGAATAGTCAATGAATACATACAACAGGGCTCAGCAAAGATGGCTGAGGAGAACAGGATGACCAAGGGAGTAGACAGGGTAAGGGCAGGAACCAGGAGAGGAGGAGGATCAGAACGGACAAGGGAACAGACAAGCCAACCAGGAGGGTAGGCGAAGGAAAACGGAAATCCACAGCACAGGAACTGTCAGTGTGGAAAACAAAATGATGTATAATGCATACCATGACATTATGTCTGTTACGGGGTATGCAGGTTAGGTTAGGTTAGGTTAGGCTAGGTTAGGCTAGGTTAGGTTAGGTTAGGTTAGGCTAGGTTAGGTTAGGTTAGGTTAGGTTAGGTTAATGTTCCGGCGACGACGAAGCGTCTGCCAGAGGTATAAATAAGGAGGACAGGTAATCATCGGGATGCACCCCAGCTGTGTGCACCAACAAATGAATCCACCACGGCTGAGGTGCGAATCCCGCAGGTCGAGAGAACAGAGGAGAGAAAGGCGGAAGAGAGGCAGCGGCCGCCGAGCAGCGCTGACAGAATCTGACTGTACCTCTTCGGAACTATTTAGGCACCTCAAAGTTAAATGTTATATATGAACTGTAATGTTTAATTAAATCCTAAAAGAGAAAAACAGTATGAACACTAATATAAGATGCACACAATGAGTATAGCATTTCCAGCCATAGTGATCCTATTGGGAGGTTCTCTGTTGATCACAGGGTTTTTTGCTAGGAAAACCAGCATATCCACTTTTGCTGGTTTTAAGGACGAGCGAGTGCAAGTCACTATATTCCCTCCAGTGCTAAACAGATGCTCTGAGGCTGCACTTGTGGCTGGTACACAAAGATACTTGCAGGCTAACTTGCATCGTTATGTGTGGTCTTCCGTCGTAATGCAGACAAGGTTCTCTTTGTGGAGATCCCAGCTAGCAAGCCCCTTTCTCAGGCCGGATGCAATATTTTCCCGTGTGGTCTTCTGGGAAGTAAGCAGTTTGAAAATTTAGGTGGGCGGGGGGCAGACACAGTCTCTATGGGGTACTGGGAGCGTTGGGTGGGTAGCAGCTGCAAGGAGACAGCAGAGAGGCGTGTAAGACTGCGACCCTGCATCCTGGACTCAACTCTGGGTTGTCATAATTTAGGTTGTAAAACAAACTCGTCCAGATTTCTAGATAAAAGAGCTGCACCACCCAAAGTGGGATGAATGCCGTCTCTGCTAATCAGACCAGGTTTTCCCCAAAATGTTTTCCAGTTGTCTATGAAGCCCACGTTATTTTCTGGGCACCACCTAGACAGCCAGCCGTTGAATGACGACATGCGGCTAAACATGTCATCACTGGTCACATTGGGTAGGGGTCCAGAGAAAACTACGGAGTCCGACATTGTTTTAGCAGAGTTACACACCGACTCAACCTTAAGGATAAAAAGGATAAAAGGATGGCGGAGCTATGCCGGTATCTTCGCCAGTGGTGGTGAGAGAGACTTCAAATCTTCCCCACTGTGTACACTGGGGCATTTTTCCATAGAGAAGCGAATATTGAGAAGGGCCACAGACAATTGCGCCAACTTGACCAACAGTGTCCAACCAATTAATGTTCTGCTCACATGAAGTGCCTCTTCTGTCTCACTCTGAAGAGCTAAAGCTGAGCAGTACACATACTGTATGTCAGTTTACTAAAGCTGTGTTTCCACTACTGGACCCTAGCGAGCTGTAGACCCAGTACCTCCCTTACCCATCCTGCTTTGTTTTTCCACTGTATTTTCGCTCTGTGTGTAATCCAGCCACAGGGGTCGTGAGCCAGTGACTTCTGTGCCAGTCCCAAGCCCGGATAAATAGAGAGGGTTGCATCTGGCATAAAAACATACCAAATTTAAATCATCAGTGTGATTTTCTCTCTGTCTGTCTGTCAGAGGAGGGAGGGGCTGCTCCTTTCTCACACATACAGCTCTGTGTTTACACACGGTGTTTGTAATGCTAATGCATGAGGTGTGAGGAGGCGAATATTTAACAATCACCTGTGACTGCTCTGCGTGCATGCACCTTGTCCCCCCTTGCGGTCCTGTTCAGTTCTTATATTATTACATCAGTGTTGGGTCAATTTTGTATTTTGGAGGTTTGGAATTTAGCTCCTGGACCTTACCTCCAAATCAGGCCTAGTGTAGTAGAAACACACGCAGTGCCAGTGACATGCGTTAATCAGCTTGACATGTTTCAGTACAGTCCTCTAGTGGAAATCCCCTATAATTTCATGATGATGTCTTGTGTGTGGGGGTTGTAGCGAAAACCAAAAGACAAAATCAGAACATAGACAAAAAATAAATTTGACCTGAATACTTGCCTTGGTCAAGCATCTGGTCATGACCAGATTAATCATTTATTTGACCTTCACCACACATAAACTGTAGTAAGAGTGTTGTTTCCATGTCCGATATTTGAAATGTGGCGTACAGTCCAGATCAAGTCAGTGAAACAAACCACTGACTGATTCCAGCTAACAAGTAAAAGTGGTGGCATGAGTGCAGGAAGGCAAGATCATTTATTACAAATGCACATGAACACTCAGTGAAAATGAGAAGGGAGAGAGCCAGAGAGAGAGAGAGCGCTCTGTCCCATATAGACAGCTGCAGATGGCAGCACACGACTGTGGCCTTTCTCCAAAAGTCTAAGCATGCATTATCAGGAAT
>NW_018128018.1:616494-621296 GCF_001952655.1 Monopterus albus | reverse complement strand
AGGTTTGTTGGTGCCACTGTTAAACGTAAACTTACTGCTGCTTTTACTGCTGCTGCTTCTAACTCCCACAAGATGTCAGGTCACTATGGCCCAGACAGAATCCTCAGAGGCAGCCAAAGATAGTCTACATAGAAATCCTTTGGCAAGAGCGTTGAAACATCGGCTTTGGTGGTAGGAAATTCTGTCACATTTTATAGTAAGATGAAATCCACTCTCACATACTTAGAAAAAAACCTCAGTGCGGTGCGTTTTTATTATGTTGATGGTAATGATTATTGTCATTGCCTCAACAACGAGCAGCCTCAGGAATGTCTGGGCACTGTGCAGGTGATAGCAATTATGTTATCTGAGCCTTTTGAGGTCATATCCTGTATCCTGTGCAACACCATGATATAATGATCCTTTCATTGAACAAATATCCTCAAGTATTATCAAGGGAAAGGGTGACTTCATCCCTAAATACTTTTGTAATGGACTCCGTAAAGGAATGAGGGCATTGGTACCCTGTGAATACCACAAAACCACAGGTGAGCCACTAGCTTTTTTTCTCTTTTTCCAGTTGAGATTTCTTTACATATTTTTTTATTTGGAAGAAATTTAAATTTCTTTGAATTTCCCTTGAAACACAAAGTCGCTGTAATCTGATATCACATGTAACACTGCCAAATAACTACCCATTATATGGCTGCCAATCATTTTGAAATTCATTTGATTTGCTGCATCAACAGCGCTAATCTCTATAATAAATATCTTTTAAATATCTGTTTAATTGACCTAAAATCACAGTCACAGTAATGCGACATCATAAATAAATTAATCTGTTATTTCACGTGATTGCAAAACATTTCTTTCTCAGGCCGTCTCTGTACCTAAAGTTCAAAATCTAGCAAATCAAACAAAGTTATTTGCTAAAGGGCAGCTTGTGCTAAGCAAAGGTTTTTGCACCCTGCCAGGAAGTATAATTCACATGAAAGTGACTGTTTGCAGTGGCAATATATGTGTGCCTGTGCATGTACTTTATGTGAGTGTGTTCAAGTATGTTCAGTTTTTTTTGTCTAAGTATATGCATGTACATAATTTGTCTGTGCATCAAAGTCTGTTAGACAGACTGAAAACCTGTGACAGAAGTAGGAGGAAGTGAAGGTTTAGAAGGAGAGACTGGATACATTTATGAATAATTTTAATGATTAACAGTGTTAGCCCAAAACATTTCAAAGACTGAAACATTGTTACAAATGTTTTTTTCTTTTGTTTGTTTTTTGTTCTTGATCTAGAGCACCTGTAAGACTTTCCGGTGTCCCAGAACATTCTAGTTATTGTTGCATGTTAAAATAAGGGTTGAATTAAAATGCAAGTTGCACTACCAAAGATTTTTCCATTTGGAAACTATCCATTAAGCTTTACAGTTTTACAAATTGAAATGACAGTGAAAACAACATCATAAGATTTTTGGTAGCCTTTTTTAAATCAGTGAATCTCTCTTGAATTTGTGAATGAAGGGCTTCAAAGAGCTGACCAAAGATCAGTGTCCATGCCCTTGAGGGAGGGAAAGTTCAACATGGTGTGCAAGCAGCTGACAAGGTTTAGCAGCAGACTGATGTAGGCAGAATGAGGTCATGGAGTTTATGACTGCATCATTCACTTTTTTGCACCAACTGTAGTCAGGGTAGAGTTTAGCTTCTCCCTCCTCTGGTTGGCTCTCTGTTAATCATCAGCCCCACAGACAGCAACGCGATGTGTGAGCTTCCTGTCTTGCTACAAGTCCTGCTCCCAGGAATAACAGCCAGGCTTCTGGTGACAACTTCCAAAGCTTGGATACAAATCTGTAAATATCTGCCATGAGTTGAAGGGGCCAGATGTACTCAGTGTTAAATACAGAGCCAGACACAGCTGCCAAGCAATAGGTACAGAGATTAAATAGTGTAAACCTTATCAAGTCTAAACTACAGGGACATAATTTAGAATTTCAAAAAATTTAATTCTTCTGAATTTGTGTGGATTGATGTAATTATTTAGCTACTTTCCAAAGAATCTGAATTATGAGTGGTAATGTTGATCCTTAGCTCTGAAAAATGAAAGGATTCATTCACTACATGCCATATTTGGATTCAAAGAGTTATTAGTCAGTGAAATTGTTCCTGTTGTTCATCATTGCCACAAAGACATCTCTCTTCAGTGCAGATTTCAGTTGTGGTGTACATGTGGGCATTGTTTAAAGACTTGAACCTATCCTTCAACAGGTTTTTTGAAGATCTATCCCTATCCATTTTTACACACAGATAAATGGTAGAAATGAAGCTTCAGTTGAAGTTCAGTAAGGAAGATCTGTTCCCTCTCACTCCATCTCCTTGCAAATTCCTGCCATGGTCCTGCTTTTTCATTTATATCTACTCCATCACTTCCTCTTTCCCACACTGTCAAAATCCCTTTCATTCACTACTGTCATCACCATATCTGGCCATGTTCACTTTGCTGATACTGTTTTTTAAATGTCCTTATGTTTCTGTCATTTTGCCTGTCACACCTGCTGTAATGCAACCCAATTGCTCAGGGGAGCTTTATTAGGTTTTTCCTCTAAAATAATAGTAATTATAGTAAGCGCTAGACCTTACTTTTTAAAGGTGTCCTGGGATTATCTTTGTTGTGATTTGGGGCTATACAAATAAAACTGAATTGAAATGAATCCGTCTCCATCATCATGTTTTCCCATGGCGTGATTCAAGCTACTTAGTGTCTAGATCCTGGAGGATTCTATGAAACCACATGCATCAGTGGGGTCTAGTCACCAAAGTCCTTTACTGTGGTCCACCTTGAAAATTCTTTACCTTACAAAAACTTCCACTGTGGTGATTTTGTTCATTTATAAATATTATATAGTACTCAAGCAACCACATAGCATGTAAAACAAAACAAAACAAATTTTAAAAAAATTTTGCGCTGTTTTTGCTTATTTTTGGTTAAAATCAAACCTGAATTAGCTCCACTGAACCTATCATTGACCTTCTGTTCTGTCCACTTTCAACCCGCATTCCCTCAGGCTCAATATTTTAAATTCAATGAAATGCTTGGAGTTAACCCATCTCTCTCACTCTTTTTTCGAGTGCAACATGTATTCTCTGAATGTGCAGAATTACAACATGATACCAGGTACCACTTATAATTGGTAAAGGTGACGGTCAGAGGGAGAGCACAGAACATCTCACAGAGAGAGAGAGACAGTGGAGTCGATCAATCAAAGTTCCAGTTCTGCGAAAAGGCCGGTTGCTGCTGAAGCGCTGATGTTTCATAATGCTGTGTGAGTGTCAATGGTCTCTAGTTGTGCTTGACACAAGAGGTTTTATCAGCTCAGCCAACAGATCTTATCAAGTCTCTGGTTAATTACTGACTGGTCACAGCGAACTGGTGCACGTGATAGCGGAAGCCTCTGTGCTGCATGCTTGTATCGCTCATGCGGTTCCTGAAGGACAACGAAAACCATCTGAATTCAGAGAGAGCTCTAAATGGTTCAGGTTCAGAGGAAGTGTTTGGTTGTTCCTGAGAAAATCACATGAGTGTGTGTACAGTATGTGCCTCCATCCGAGCTGAGAGCATACTGAGCCAAGTGTGCCTAAACACACACACACACAGAGTTTCTGCTGAAGAATTCTGTTTCATTCTTCATGTTTCTTCTAGTAAAAGTGTTTGATTACCTGTAGTTGGTGCATAAATGTGCCTGTGTTCCGGCATTGTACAGTATTTATAGTAATTTAGAGAAAAGGGAAGCAACAGAAAAGGATAATAAAGGAGCAAGGGGATGGCAGAGACATAAAGATGGATGACAAAATAATCCCTGATCAGTAGATTTTAGGAAAACATTGTGGTTTTGACGTCATCACAACACAGTGTTTCTATTGTTCTGGATTGTTCAACAAGTTCTCCAGTTATAATGACCCATAAAGGTAGTTTGTCTCTACTCTCTGATATGACCCACAGGAGCATCACCTGTAATAGCTCTCCTCTGCTGGCAGGTGACTGGCAAAGAATTTTGACAACATACTGTACGTTGCACTGGCAAGCGTTCAGGAACTTCACTGTCATGAAACATGCCTTGGAATGGTCACAATTTCATTAACTCTAGACGCTCTAAAAACTTGGTTAACCTGGTTGGCTAAAAAAGATCATGGATTGGGTTAAACTCTCCTTCCTTGTCGTGCCTACAATAATGAACACAGGGATACTGTCATTTCACACTGGAAGTGAAAACTGATCTCCTGTTGGAAAGTCCTGTGTTTTCTGACACACATTCCACTCATTCACCCCAGACTCCTCTTAATGTGGACTTTGTCGGTCTAAATACTGCACCGCCCCCTTGCTGGTGTAAGGTTGTCTGACCATAACACGTTAACTGTTGATCGTAATAACCAGTATGGAAGTGCCAAAACCTGCAGTTCCTCGAATGGCCACTTGAGGCTGGCTCAAAAATGGGAGTCAATCCCCACAGATTGCCATGTTAAAATGCACAACTTTACAGTAGGAATAAACATGTTTACATCCTGGTACAAAAAACGGTTTTGGTCGCTATAGCTAATTTGACATAATAACTGTGAGGTTTTTATAACTCACCCATTTAAATTATATTGAGACTAAAGGTTATGCATAATTAAGGGACAGGCCAGTGGGTCCTGCCATAGGTGGCTGGCTGCTAGCTGTCTAACAAGCTGCACTCACGCATAGCCTCTTTGCCTATTTTTTGATTAGACGTAGCAGGCGGAATGAAGCGCTACCATTATGGCGACAACAAGGCTTTAGCTTCAAAACCGCTC
>NW_018128018.1:602180-616477 GCF_001952655.1 Monopterus albus | reverse complement strand
TAAGGTGGACAGTCTTGCAGAATCAGAAAACCTTTGTTAATGTTAAGTACAGTATTTTTCAAGACGTTTTTGATTAATTGAATATTTCACAAATTAGGTAAGGGACTATTAGCTAAGCCCCACCCCCTTTTGTATCTATTGCTATGCCTGGCAAGGTCTCTATTTGTGTTGTGTAGATGGAAAGTGTACAGTGATAACTAAATATTGTATGTACATAAATTTAAAGGTGAAGCAAAAGCAGGCTTCTCATTTTGTAAGAGTCTTAAATATGCATGTGATGCAGCTGTATGATTCTGATGAGCAGTGACGGGCCACATCTACCTGCCCAGTGTTTGACTGTTTGTTGTTATGTATCTCGTGTCTTGTTGCTTTTCTTTTCTTTTCTCTCTCCTCTATCCACTCACCACAACCAGTCTAGGCAGAAGGCCACCTACCTAGAGCCAGGGTCTGTTGGAGGTTTAATCTGTTAAAGGGAGTTTTTGAATTGAATTAAATTCAATTGAATACTCTATATACACTAAACTCTGAAATACTAGGGATTCATTCGCTGTAACAAGTAAGCTAGACAACTGGACTTGCTAATATTGCAGCTTACCTGCAGATAAGCTCATTGTATAATCATTTCCTTACGCTATTTATTTATTTAGTGGAAAGGTAATAAATGAGACACCAACCTCCAAACTCTACACTCTACACTGGATTTCTACACTCTAGTAAGAGTGTAGAAATCCAGTTGTGGTTTCTAACTTATGACTGATCAATTGCTGTTTGGATCAGGGCTTTGCAAATAGTCATTTGATGTATCACACTTTTGATTTTTAATGAAGTTCAACAAGGAAGAATGTTTCTATGTTTGATTCCCGCTATTCATTGAGACTTTTTTCCTACTTCCAAACAGATTTTCACATTTCACCTTGGCCAATGGGACTTTGCTAAAACCTCTGTGAGTCAGTCATTTTTGTTAAATTGCCCTTTAACTTTGGAACCTCTTCTTCTGCTGGATGACAGAAGACGTTCAGATTGATTGCAACGCACCTTGACTCCATTCACCTCCCATATTTCATCAGGGATCTTGCTCCACTTTGCATCCATCCAAATCTTTAGCTAGCCTTGTTTCTCATTCCTTCACCACCAATAGTAGCTAGGCTACATCTATGGATTCTTCCTGTGTGGCATGTGGTGTGTGATCTGACTGTATCCATAATACGATAGCATCATCACTGGTTAACAAGTCCTCCAAAATATATGACAGTATCAACTGTTGGGCTGTGACCTTCAGATTGTCATATATAATAGTTTTTCTGATCTGAAGTCACACTTGGCAGGATGTCAATGCTGCTTCAAAAATGAAATGAATTTCTGATCTTAAAACTCAATGGTTATGGTTGAATTAGATTTAGACACAAAAACAACTTGGTCAGGTTGAGGGAAAGATTATGCTTTGAGTTAAAATTGGTCCTTTGTTAAAGTTAAGGAGACTTTGTTGTCATAGTGGTTATAGTGAAAAGAAACCAGCGCTGACTGTCAGTTGGAAACAGGAAACAACAGCATTCTCTTGTCTGAAAGTTACTGACCCGTCAAATCCAGCCTGACCTCTTCTCTGTGCGGACTCTATAACAATGTCACTTTGCTTCCTCCTTTGCTCCCATGGCCAATAATCATAATTACTACAGCCACTAGAGGGCTTGGTCATTTGAATGTAAACATGTTATTTTGGGCATTTATAGAAATAATGGATTGTTTAGTTTCTAAAGATCTCTGATCTTTTCAACCTTTTCAGTTCTACATCATATATCAATTTGTCTTTCCTAACTGAATTGTTTCGTTCTGATGTTTTTTAAAGAACGACCAGCAATTGTTATTAGGACTATAAATTTGAACAAAGATGAGTCAGTGTGAGCACGGGTGTTTGTGTATGTGTTAGACAAGTCTGAGTGAGGTGGACATTATTAGAGTGGTAGTTCAGGAGCTCACAACAGGATTTCTCTAGGTTTATGGTTTGTGACTTGAGGCGAATACATATATGCATATCTGCAGGGAATTACAAACATGTGAACATCAGCACATCATAAAACCTTTGAAAAATGTGTCAAATTAAACGATTCCATGTAACAGCCTGGTTTTTAGCTGTGTACAGCACAATCTGCACCCTGGAACTCATATCTGTATTAGTCACACAAACACAAAAACTAGCCACAAAAACTGACTTATTTACAGCATCTCATTTAACTTTCAGAAAGCCGGATGCTTGGTAGATTCAAATACTTCCTGTTGTTGTGTTTTATTGAGGACGCCTTCTCATGCTTTTCCACTGAGTGGACACCATTTGAGGTGAGTGCTCTGTTCTTCCCGGCACACTTACTTCTTTGACATCTCAGGAGAGAACAAGAGAAGGTGAAAACAAAGGAGGATGGCATGCTCAGGCGAGGAAAGAGGACAGAAGACAGTGGGAAGTTGTCTGGCAGATAGTTTACATTGTACTTTTAAAACTTTTAATAGCGTTTAAATTTTTCATGAGATTTGAAATGAATCTGCAGATTGTTGTACTAAAGGATGCCTCACTTTAAAGTGTCAGACATTAATGTGTGACACATTTTTACATGGCTGTATTATTTGGTAATTTTGTGTTTCCCACATTTATTCTATCTTTTAACATCTGCATTCTGAAAGTTTTGCGGAAAAAAGCCCTTTCCACCAAAGTTTTTGGTGCAGATTAATATTACTGTTTTATTTTCAGATTACTAGTTGTTTCTTTATTTAACTTAACATGTGTTTGTTAGCCTGTTAGTAAACTGTCTAGTCAGTTTGTTTTACAGTACTTGCCCTACATCTATGGGTGTAGATGAGTGGTTCAGCACCATGGACAGAGGCTCAGACAAGTGCACAGTGTGTCATTGGATGTTACTGCTGGAGCCTCCCTCTTCCTCTCATCATTATCACTAATGTTGTAATACATGGTTACTATAGCTATTAAAAGAGACCCGGGATGGTCTGGCAGCTACATACTGCACTCAAGAGGTTTTCAACTTTAAATTTTCTCTTTCACTGTGACTTTATACATCTCAAACATTCAAATATATATCATTATATAAAACTTTAACCTGAGTCAAATGTTGGATGTTGGCCTTCACAGTTCTGTGTATCACACAGAGCCAAGGAGCATGTTCACATATTAGTGGAGAGTAGGTCAGAGGGTTTGGAAGAGGAACTGAGATAAAATATTTGATCTGGATCCTAGCCTGCCAGTACCTTCTGTTTGACAAGCACGACACTGAGCCAAAATTATGTCCCAAACGACTTTCCTCTGTCTTCATTCATGCTGATTCATGCTAGTTTGCCTGAAAGGTTTCCTTTATGAATTAGAAAAAAGATGATTTCAGATTTTATCTCATTTTGTAAATGTATCCTTAGACAAAAGCAGCAGCTGACTGCTACCCAACAAGTGCAACAGGATATCATCTGTGGCGTCTGCTGAATTTCATTGACTCACATGATGAATCACTGGATGGTGTGCATTATCTTTAGCTTCATCACTTGCACCATTGTGACACAACTTTCAGGGGAAGTGAAAGCACTTTGAAAAGGCCACTCAGTAGTTACTCAACAGTTTCACTCTTCTGAGGAAATGTTGAAAGAACTTTGCTGACTCATCAGTTAAAAAGTGCAGTTGTGCATTAAAAAAGAGGATATTTTCACTTTGGAAAAGAAGATGTCATGATTCATACACCTGCAGTAAACTGTGGAAAGTTTACGCTAACTTGAGTTTTTTAAAAATAATTCATATACTGTACATTTTATGTTCTATAATAATGTCAGAAATATTTGTATGTACAGACAAGTGACAGATCAAATGAAAAACCAACATGAAGTGTCTCAGTAAGATGCTGGGCCACCACATGCCACCAGAACAGCTTCAGTGCTTTTTGGCATTGACTCTCCAAGTCTGTGAACTGTACTGGAGGGATGAACACCATTCTTCCAACAGACACTATTCCCTCATCTGGTGATTTGATGATGGTGGTGGAACAACTGTCTAACACATCGCTCCAACATCTCCCATAGGTGTTCAGCTGGGTTGAGGTCTGGAGACTGTGAAGGTCATAGCATATGATTCATATCATTTTCCTACTCATCAAACCATTCAGTGACCCCTCGTGTGCCATTAACCTGAGGATTTGTGATTCTGGAAGAGACCACTGATTTATTCAGGTTTTGCCTTTTATTTGTCACCCATCTATGTATCTTTGAACCCTACAACTTGTTACCAGCAGACAGGGTAAGACCAGAAGGCTCCAACAAGACTTGACCAATATTCACTCAAACCACTCATATGGATTATTTCTGTCTAGAGGAGAGCCCATATTCACAATGAGCTCTCAAATGTGTTGTTTCTTTGTTGCTATTTGTTTTGCTCTTTTTTCTAACTCCTATCTTATTTATCTAATTTATGTATTCTTCTTATCTAGCTTTTATTGACAGCAGTGGTTTTGTACAAGTGTTTTTATATTGCTGACTATCACTTGTAATAAACCATTGCCTGACTCCAGCAGGAAAAAGGTGATGAGAATAGTATAAATATACTATATGATTACATGTTTCCAGTGTTTCAGGCCAATCATTTCTTTCTTTGTTTCGTTTAGCATTTCATGCCCTTTTATATATCTGAAAGTAAATAGATGACAGAATATGGGGGGAGAAAGATTGGTAGTGACATGCAACAGTGGTCCCCGGTTGGATGCAAAGAGAGGATATCGCACCAGCAGTTGGCACCCTAACCCCAAGGCCAGCAGGGCACCCAGCAATGCAGAAGAAGATGCAGTGACACAACTCTACTCAGTCACTGCAAAAAAATACATCCTACACCATCCTTCTCTCCCCTACTCCTTGACCAATAGACCCATCACTCTCCTCATCCATGTCTTTCTCTCTTCTTCCATGTCTGGGCACAGCACAGCCTTCTGTTCATCACTCTGTGGTCAGCGCTCATTACAGCCCCACTTCTGGCCACGCTCTGCATGAATAACGACAGTGTTGCAGACATGAGCGAAATGTCAGTGGAAGGCTTTATTACTCATAAGAAGAGAAGTGTGTGTGTGTGTGGCTATGCACTTATAAGTGTGTTAGTGTGTCTGTGGTGGGCCTCTCTTCTGGTCCCTGCCACTCTAATACAAAGGCTGGGGGTAACCTAGCTTAACCCCTGACCCTGCTTTTCCCCCTGTGTAACCCTGTTCCTTGCCCCTGCCTGAACCCACTTTTACCCCATCTGCCCCCTCAGCTTCTGGCAGAGATGGATGATAAAGAGGCCGACAAGGGATCACAACCATTCTGCACCCCTCCTCAATGAAAACAAAGCATGTGGCATTTAAAAAAGACTGGGAGACCAAAGCTTTAATCTGACAGGCTGACAGGCCACAGCAAACTCAGACAGATCTGGGAAATAGAGGTACCACACACAGAGGAGAAAGAGGCAGATGGGGGGGTGAGTAACCTCAGATAGAGACGTCCCCCTGCATTCTTACTGTTGTCAAAGTGAGCTGTAAATATTTGCCAACAGCTTGCAACATGCCCTTACTTTCCTTCACTGTTTCTGTAGAATGAGCCACATATCAGAGATGCCTGTCTGAGCATCATGACCTATAGTGTCTCAGGTGACAGCCCAAGTCCCTATACTGCAGTGTCTGTTTTCCACAAAGGCACCTCAGACTGCTTGTTTGCCCTTCAAGTAAAGAAGTAAAACATGGCCTTTCACTTTTACAACATGAAATTGTGGGAATAATGGAATGGAGGCGGAGGAGGATGTGGAGTGCTGACCCGCCTGTCAGGATGTCTAAACAAAGAAAGGAGTGCAGGGTCAGTCAGACAGACATGACCTGATAAGGCTGGTGCAGGACTCCAGTAGCCACTGTTTACTCTGTAGACATACCACTGACCCACAGTCACTTCCTTCCAAGTTGGTCCCAGAGATGGAGAGGGATAAATAAGAATAAAATAAAGCAGGAATCATATCAGGTTTCTAGATATTGCTGTGAGTTACAAAACTGCTTTAGGTGTTACTATGGTCAGAAACTTGAGAAATAATGATACTTTATATGTCAAATATTAGATCCTCAGGAATAAAAAGGGAAATGGAAAGAGAAGTACAAAAAAGGAAATTTGGCGAATCCAGCAGCAGCTGGGTTTCACTGGTGGGATCTGGTGAGGTGATTTCATTTTCAGAGAATAGTTGTGGTTTCCTCTATAGAGGGAGCTTTACTGGCCCCTGGTCAGACGTCTAGAGGGCACACATACATCTTTTTGCAGCCACATGGAAACACAGGGTCATAAAACCAGAATATGTAAACATCTCTTATGTCATTTTGAGCAAGGACCTGACAGTCTCTTGAATTTATCAGCTATCTTGATTACTATTTGCTCTCCCATTTTTAGATCAACACTCCACCAGCGGAGTCTCCCCATTTTATTTTAATGATTATCACCACAGACATTGGCCAGCAAACATTTATCACTAAAGTGAATGTCTCATTTAAAAGGTATTTCCTCATATATATTTTCTTTGCTCACTGTGGAGTGGGGGGCTCCTCTCATCTCTGATAACATATTATCTATTGGCTAAAGATGCTAAATTCCCAGGGATGACAAAAGCCTGGTATGTGCAACATTAAGGAGGCTGTCTCCCACACTCCCTCAGAGAAGCCCCCTCAACACCCCCACATTCCCCCGTCCCCTTCCCTCTGAAGGATGTTTTTCTTAGGTAATTGATGCAAAGGTGCTATTGATAAGAAAGAATGAAACATCAAACAGCCTCACAAAAAGTAGACAAGTTGGGAGGGAGTCCTTAGAGCACCACCAAAGGGAGGATTAATCAGTCTTTCTTCCCCATTTCTGTTCTCAAGTTTTCTGTTGTTCATCTCCCTAACCCCTCCTCCATCTTTTACAACCTCATAACCGTGTCTGTGTGCACCATCAAGCCCTTGTACAAGTTCAGGAAATAAGTCTGAAATGCGAACTACATGTTGCAGATGGTGTATTTCTTTACCACAAATTAGACTGTGATGACAACAGCAACAGACTCAACATCTTGTGTTCATCACATTAATGGTTACCTAATGACTAAGGTTAGTGTGAGGTTTAGGCAGTCAAATGTTTTGTTAAACAAAAACTAATTCTTACTCTGTATGTTTTTAAATGAAACAAAGAAATGATGTTGATTGCTTAGGACATTCAAACAAGCCAAAACCTTCAAATTGTTCCACCTGGACTTCATAAGACCCTGCTTTTTTTCCGCAGACTGATGTCATAGGTCGAATTCCTGCAGAAGTAGGCCAGAGCCCTCTATCATAGCAGATTGCTGACTAATCAAAGAGAACGAGCCGGGAAGGAGACAATGCTCCACCTCAAAGGAGCTTTGTACTGACAGTGACCAAGCGCCTCAGTGTCACTAGGGCCTCATAGACAGACAGTCCCCATCCCGAGGGATTGTTGTTGTTTGACGCAGCCTAAGAACGGCTTTATCAACAACTCTACAGAAACTCCCTTTCTGAAAAGTTGTTGATGTTTGTGTGTGTTTCGCTACTCCTGCTGCTGCATACATGTCTGTTTCTTATCTGGCCTTTGTATCTAACAGTCATTTGGCTGACTGAAGTCCAAGGTAGCCACATAGTTAGCATAGATTCTGTTTATTGTTCTACTACTGAGCACATCTCTCACTGTGGCCTCTTAATGAGTGGAGATTCCTTTCCATTGTAAGAAAGGGATAAGAGAAAACAACAACAACAAAAGAAAGGGGGTAGGGGACTGTCTGCTTTTTGTGTGTATGTGTGTGTATTGTGTGCTAGCGCATGTGTGTATGTGTGTGTTGCAAGCATGTTGCCCAGTAGGGGATTTGGGCTGGCCTGCTCTTAGGGCTGGACATGTTCCTTGAGCACTGATCCTGGAGTTCCACAACTTGGGGTCAAGACTTTTATTTGCAGTTCCACCTTACACTATTCCCCAACACACACACACACACACACACACACACACACACACACACACACACACACACACACACATTATTGGTTTTCTACTGGCCAGGGAAGAGAAATAACTTCTATAAGTGATGTAAAGTACTTACTTCTATGCTAAATAATTTGCTGCCAGCAGCAACTACACTGCCAATCACAACCACCACACTGATACAGTAGATCAGATAAAGGAGCACAAGTTCCTTCATGCAAATTTTGGAGCCAAGGGTCAGTTTGCATTTAAAAAATGTAAAAAATGTGGATTTTTCAAATTCCACTGATAGCATTGCCTAAAGACTAAAAAGCCTCAGAGAGCGTCTGTTGCAAACTTTGGACTGAGGCTGGCAGTTAACCTCTGACAGTAGTAAATTTTGCAGTCTACACATCAGGGTTATGACCTAAAAGAAGCAGCCAGTATAGCTTTACTGCAGGCTGCACTTGTCAGAATTTTCTCACAGCATCATTTATCATCTCTTACTGTAATACACCCTCATCTGCAGCTGGTCATTTTAATGTGCATTTCATTACAGATACAGATATTTTTAGTTTAACTCACAACTGTGACTTGTGAGATCCTCCAGCATGGAAGACACTAAGTGAGTAAATTAGCATTTGCATGTGGCAATATTAAACATTTTGAAAAGATGCCAGATTTGATCAGTTAAAGCCTAAATGTATAGCAAATCACAGTTTAACTTCCTCTCGCTGAGGAATGTATATATATATATATATATCGAGTGAGAGGTTGTTATAAATGCCGATAGGGCGGCCGGCTGTAACGTCGTCTGTGCCGGAAAGCTTTTTGGGAACTGCTGCATAATTGAAACTCCCTGTAAACTGTGCTGGGGGTCAGCTAGCTCAGACAGACCATATGGGAACAGTCAAGGATACATTTAGCATGCAAAGCCACATATAGGAAACTACTTCAGAAATGTCAGCATAATAATTACATATTATACATTGTTCTGCTACACTGTTTCTGTGCTTTCTTCATTCATATGGTGTGTACAGTGATGCACAGAAAAATATCCTTAATGATTTTGTGTGAAAAGGCCAGTAAAAGGATGAAAGCAAGGGGATACAGTGTATGAGGAGATAGAAAATAAGCTTATGCAAAACTTTCAGTGAAACCCACAGCCACACTGGATGGCATTTTTCTTCATTAGAAAACCCCAGACCCAAGCTTGAGGAACTAATGGAAGGTAAACAAAGCAGGGAGGGCGTCCGAGATCTCACGCATGTGCAGCTGACTCTGGCTCCTGCTAACTTGAGGAAATTATGGCCGCTCAGAGCCTTTGGGGCAACATCAGATCAGTGGTGTGCTTCCCTGATGTGCTTTTAATCACCTTTGAACAACAGCAGAGGTCTATCACACAGACGACCAAGCTAATCCAGGACTGAGAGCGGGCCATGAGTAGAGGCAATTTATTGTCTGTTTTAGTCTCTGTATGGAGATTGCTGAAAATACTTTTATGTAATATAGAAAATGACCAGCCTTATACTCTAAGCAATCACAGGCAGCAGTTAATGTGAATATTAAAAAAGGCCCACACAGAGTATATACATAGGGTAGTCTGCTACAATGTCAGCATCTTCTCATGTGTTACTATCAGTGGTGTTACGCTGGCAATGTTGACAACCTACCCTCAAACACTATGCAGGGAACACTTTCCATACCACCTACTGTTTCCCAGGAATTTGTTTTTGAGCAAAGCAAACACACTTCAGCACACACAGACACACAAACACACAGGCTCTGTCGCCTAATGAACATAGCAGAGCGGCAAGCGATAACACATTTCCCCATGCTGTTTTTACTCATTGCACACGTACAGCTGCAGACATTGACATACACCCACACAATCACAAAGGCTTTCTCTTGAACTTGTGCACCATCCCGGTTTTTTGTTTGTGACACTGCATTAGCGGGAAGCTCGACTGTGAGCCAACCTCACCGTGTTTTTCTAGTCTCCTCTATTATGTTTGGCACCTGTTGTACGCACACACATGCACATAGACACATTCATCTCTCACACACAGTCACACACACTTCTTCTTTGCCATGTACTAATAATAAATTTAAGAAATCAAAATTCTTTCCATTTCTGTGCCAGTGCCAGAGTTTTTACACACGAGTCCTTTGTCATTTCTGCTTGTTCCAGGAATGATCTTTCACCACTTTTTTCCATTATTGGAATTTTTGCTACCTACAAACAGCCACTGCTTCTAAAAATATGTCTGGCTTTTGGGAAATGTGTAAAGTTTTCACAGATGATAAGGATGTGATGATTTCCTTCATATTCCTCAGCTGAACTACTTGTAAAGAGGATTTTGGGAGTGGGAACTCAAAGCAAGTAAACAATAAGACCCCAGGGGGTTATTTCCCTCCAGTGTGTTGTTTCTGCAGGTTTCTGCATCTCAGAGGCCTCATTTTCACACACAGATCTGGCATAGTAAATGATTTTTTTAAAGTGTTATTGTGTGTAATCTCTTTTTCTGCTGCTGTCCCTCTTGCACTTCCCCCAACTTGACAAAAACCCCACACCAATGACACGTGGGAGCCGAGCTGAGCCGAGGCACATCATGCCTTATTATCAGACTGCTAGAAAGCCCAGGCCCTCTGGACTCTCCTTGCAGGGGGTTCAGATCAGCAGGTGATACTGCTGGAATGTGGACTGAGACAGGTGGAGGGGGACATTTAAGGGGAAAAGGCCCTGTGGCATCAGCCCTGTCCCCTCTGCTGCACAGATGTCTTCAAGAGAGTTTGCTGGAAAACGTTTGACAGCAACACTGAATCCTGTGCTGTATTTTGTTTGGCTGCTGTGATTATTTTCATAAAGAGAACATATTTATTGATAAAACTATGTTTCTGTTGTCAGGGGATGTTTTGCTCACTTTTTGTTTGGTTTGCCAGTCTATGTCTCCTTAGTGACTTGTGCAAGATGCATAATAGTAAGAATGATGCCTTATTTGTGAAGAAAATAATGTTTGTTATTGAAGATTACTGGAAATAAAAAATGAAAGCATAATATTGTTTCAGTTTTGAAATGAGGATTTTTGACATATTTTGAGGATCTTCATTTACCTCCTGTTCTTATTTTGAAATATTCATTCATTCATTCAGTTTCTACTGCTTAGTCACTTAATGGGGGGGGTTATAGTCTCTGCCTCTTCCTTATCATCCCATCACTAACTGTATGTTTTCCATGACTGCCGCTCGACACCCGGTTCTGCTCCATATTCCTTCACCTGGTTGTACACATATTTATTGTCACTGTAAATAAATAGAACACTTCTTGCACCGAAGTCAGCTACCTGGGTCGGTCATTTTTTACTCGCTCACCTCCCTACCAGAGCGTTCCTAACAACAAAGGCCCAGTGAAGATGAGGAGTCAATTGAGGTCATTTTTATGAATTACAGCAACACCTCCACCTCATAAGTGTGACCTAGGCCTGATGAAAGTGGAAATAATCAGAGGGAGTGGCCTCATTGAGAGGGTTCATGTTATGATTTACTGACTGAGTTGCTTTCAAGATGATACTGCAATGTCTAGAGGTTACCAGGTTGGGATATAATGCACAGGCAGACCAGCTGAATGCCATGTTTGGATAAACGTTATTGCCCTATGAATGGTAAGGATAGATAGATAGATAGATAGATAGGAAGTATAGTCTCTGCTGGGCCTTTTTAGGCAGTCCAGAGGTATTCACGCCCCAGGTCAGGTCCTTCTTGATATGGACTCCCAGAAAGCAGAAGGCCAGCACCCTCTCCACACGGTCCCCACTGATATACAGTGGCAAGATGTCAGTTTTCTTCCTCCTGAAGTCGACAATGACCTCCTTAGTCTTTGAGGTATTAAGAAGCAGATTGTTCGCTCTGCACCACAATATCAGCCTCTCCACCTCATCCCTGTAAGTAGTCTCATCCCCCCAGAGATAAGCCCCACCACCGTGGTGTCATGAGCAAATTTTACAATGGTGTTGCCGTGGTGGGCGGGGGTGCAGTCATGGGTGTACAGGGTGTAGAGCAGGGAGCTCAGCACACAGCTTTGTGGGGAACCAGTGCTGAGCCATAGATGTGTGTGGGCCCACTCTCACCCTCTGGCTGCGTCCGGACAGGAAGCTCTTAATCCATGTGCAGGTGGGATATGGAATTCCCAGGTCCACCAGCTTGTCCACCAGTTTGTGGGGGAGGATGGCATTGAATGCGGAGCTATAATCCACAAAGAGCAGCCGTGCATAGTTCTCCTGATGCTCCAAGTGGGTCAGCACAGTGTGGAGGGCTGTGGCTATGGCGTCCTCTGTGGATCTATTTGCCCTGTATGCAAACTGGTGTGGGACAGATGTTGGTGGGAGGAATGACATAATGTGTCCCCATACCAGTTTCTCAAAACACTTCATCACCACTGAAGTGAGTGTAACTGGCCAGTAGTCGTTGAGGCTGGTTACAGTATGTCAGGTTTCTTAGGCAGGGGAACTAGGATGGAGGACTTCAGGCAGGGTGGGACAGTGGACTGGGCCAGACACTGGTTGAAGATCCTGTACGTCATCCGGTCCAGCAGCCTTCCTCGAGTTTACGACCTGCAGCGTGTGCCTCACCTCATGCTCCCCTACTGTGAGGGTGAGGTCGCTGTGGGCCGCAGGGTGAAGTTTGGCTGTGTCAGGTTGCTGCCCCTCAAAGTGGGCAAAAAAGAGGTTCAAGCTCCTCTGCCAGCGAGGCGCCACCTTCAGCCACACTGAAATTATTCCTGTAGTTGGTAAGATGCTGGACTCCCTGCCACACCTGCCTGTTGTTACTGCTGTCTAGTTGGTCTTCGATCCTCCTCCTGTAGTCCAATTTGATCTTTCTGATGCCTCTCTTCAGGTTAGCTCAGGCTGCCTGTGAAACATGGAAAATAGGGTGAATATGGAGGGAATCAGGGAGCTTGAGTTTGATTGCAGTGGGATGTATTATTTCCTGGATGGGGAAGGGCCCTAGGAACCGAGGTGATAGTTTGGGGCATGCGCCTTTAATAGGGATATGAGCAGAGGAGAGCCATACTTGTTGCCCAACCTGATAAGTGGGAGCGGCCCGACGGCGGTGATCGGCCAGCCATTTATTCTGGTCAGCTGTGCGCAGCAAGGCGGCCCTGGTCTCTGCCCAGACAGCCAGACAGCGGGAGATGTGAGCGTGGACCGAGAGGACAGCAATGTCTGTTTCGGCAGAGGACAGTAGGGGAGACTGGTAACCCAGGGAGGCCTAAAAGGGAGAGATACCAGTGGCGGAGCTAGAGAGTGTGTTATGAGCATATTTCACCCAGGGCAACAACTGGCTCCAGTCCTCTGGTGAGGAACTGGTGACACAGTGGAGGGCATTTTCCAGCTCCTGGTTCAGCCGTTCAGCTTGGCCGTTGGTTTGGGGGTGATAACCGGAAGAAAGACAGGGACGTGCTCCGAGGGCAGTGCAAAAAGCAGACCAGACATGAGAGGTGAATTTTTGACTGCGGTCAGAAACGATAGTAATGGGAGTGCCATGAATATGAAACACATGCTGAACCAGGAGCCGGGCGGTTTCTAGAGCAGAGGGGAGCTGTGGAAGGGCGAGGAAATGGGCAGCTTTGGAAAAACGATCAACGATGGTGAGAATGACAGTGTTGCCCTGGGAGGGAGGCAGGCCGGTGACAAAGTCTAGGGCGATTTGAGACCAGGGCCGACTAGGTGTAGTTAGCGGCCGAAGAAGACCTGCAGGGGACTGATGGAGCAGTTTGGCTTGCGCACAGGCAGCTACATACTCCCTGGCGTCTCTCTCTAGGGTGGGCCACCAAAAGTAGCGTTTCAGGAGGGAGATGATACGTTGTACCCCTGGATGGCATGCTAGCCGAGATGCATGGGCCCAGTCAAGGGTCTGGGCCCTAGCAGCCTGGGGGATGTATAATCTATCTGGTGGTCCACCCCCTGGATCGGGTTCTTATTGCTGCGCCTCCCGTATGGTGTCCTCGATCTCCCATGTAATGGAGGCCACCACACAGGAGGCAGGCAGAATAGTGTCGGGTGTATCAGCGATGGCTGGAGGGTTGTATTGTCGGGAGAGGGCATCTGGTTTTTGGTTACGGGACCCCGGCCGATAAGAGAGGGTAAACCTGAACCGATCAAGGAACAACGCCCACCTCGCTTGTCTCGGGTTGAGTCTTTTGGTGGACTGGAGGTAGGCCAAGTTCTTGTGATCGGTCCAGACTAAAAATGGTTGGGCGGCACCTTCGAGGCGGTGCCGCCATTCTTCAAGGGCGAGCCTTACAGCCAAGAGCTCTTTGTTTC
>NW_018128018.1:600299-601485 GCF_001952655.1 Monopterus albus | reverse complement strand
GCACTTCTCAGCTTTTACATAAAGTCGGTTTTCCAGGAGTCGAAGAAGGACCTGGCGAACGTGCTGGATGTGCTCTGTGAGGGAAGAAGAATAAATGAGAATGTCATCAAGGTAAACAAAAATGAAACGACCAAGAAAACCACGGAGGATGTCATTGATCAACCCCTGGAAAACTGCCGGGGCATTGGTGAGGCCAAAGGGCATCACCAAATACTCAAAGTGCCCAAGTGGGGTCTTGAAGGCAGTCTTCCACTCATCGCCCTCCCGGATGCGTACGAGATGGTAGGCACTCCTGAGGTCCAACTTTGTGAAGACTGCCACACCCTGGAGAGACTCAAAAACAGAGGAGAGAAGTGGTAATGGATATTTGTTTTTGACTGTTATGGCATTTAAACCACGATAATCTATGCAAGGACGGAGGCCACCATCCTTCTTTCCCACAGAAAAGAACCCTGCACCCAGGGATGATGACGGATCATGCCTGCAAAATGGCAGATAGATCCACTGGCTCTGGTAGTGTAGCAGGTGATGAGGGTGTGGTTGTCCGGCGAGGAGGCAGGTCGATACACAGGCGGGGCTCCACTGGGTGATGGTGCCAGTAGTCCAGTCCACGGTGGGGTTATGTTGGACCAGCCAGGAGTGACCCAAAACCAGTGGCGTGTCTGGAACAGAGAAAATGTTGAATGTGATGTCCTCGTGGTGGCGATGGTGAGAGTGGTGGAGTACGATGAGTGATGCGGGTCAGCAGCTGGCCGTCGATAGCCTGGGTCTTTATGGTGTGGGGCAGAGGTTCCGGTGTTAGGCCTAGTTGCTCCACCAAGGCTGGGTCGATGAGGTTGCCCCCGGCCCCAGAGTCAAGAAGTGCCTGGCAGGAGGACGTCTGACCAGCGGTTTCCAGGAGCACAGGAAGACGGCAACTGGTACCTGGCCTGGTGGAGTTGGAGGAGTCAGTGTCCCCACTTTCACTGGTGGGCCCGCTCTTTTGGCCGCACCGGGCAGGTAGCTATAAGATGGTCCGGAGCCCCACAGTAAAGGCACGCCCAGGTGCGGATACGGCGGGCCCGCTCTTCGGGGTGAAGACGGGCACGTCCCAAGTCCATGGGTTCCTCTGGGTTGCGACGGGTGCTGATATTGGAGACCCCCAGCCGAGGAAGAGCCCGGGCGTGGGCTGCTGCGGCGCTGGGAC
>NW_018128018.1:589804-599267 GCF_001952655.1 Monopterus albus | reverse complement strand
GCACGGTATAAATAGGAAGAAACTAATCAGGTGCAGCTGGTGGTGATTCAGGGGACGTGAAGCAGGTGTGTCAGATAAAGAAATCAGGGGTAAGGGAGCTAAAATAGAGGGAGAGAAGGGAGAGAGGCAGGTGCAGCCGGGCAAACCTGACATTTGTCCTCCTTTGCATTTATGATGTTGATTTTGCCTATAGATCCCTAAACCCAGTAGTAATTTTATCACTGAATTCTCGGATGTCTTTTTGAATACTGCTCCAAAATATGACAATATTCTCATTCTTGGAAATTTCAACATCATGGGTGGAGCCAGGTGGTAGCCAGGGGTGACAACGGCCAACCCCAGAATCTGATTGGCCACCCTTGGTGCCACCCCTGCCAGAGTCAAAATGTGAGTATTAATGAATAAAAAATGATGACAAATTGTTGCCTTAAATAAATATAACTAACATTTTTCTTGTGCTTTATAATTGATATGATCAAATTTGTTTTATTTTATATCATGAATGCAGCATGATATGAAATGTTGAAGAAATGCTTCCATTTCTCTGATCATGTTGTTCTAGAGTAGGCTACTTGGAATGATTCGCCTCAAGTGGGGGGTGGGGAACCACTGTGCAGCAACACTGTACCCAGCTGGGAGAAAATAAGGATAAGCCACACTTAGCTAAAGAAATCACTATGTGTGTCTCATTTTTACACACAAATATTTGATTCTTAAGAATGTATGGTGGGTTATTATTTAATATAACTAGGGGTTTAATTGAGTTTTTACATGCATTTCAAATGTGCTACCCCTCTTTGAGCCTGTGCCCAAGCCATGCAACCCAGTCCAAAACTTTCTAGATCTGCCCCTGTTCAACATTCACATTTGTTGTCCCTCACAAGCCACAACTTATAATTTTTAAACATAGTTGAATAATTTAGTCTTCAATGATTAGTACAAGGCCCAACCCACCCTGGACACCCTGCACCTCATTCTTTCCACACATCTGTTCAATCAACCTTGTAACAGATGTTGTTCACTTTTCTGATCATTTGGTAATCAACTTTGATTTTAATGTAATGTTCACCTTCCTATCCACCCTGCTTTACTAAGTTCCTTTGTTGATAGCAAATCTGAAGAAGAATTTAGAGCGACTCCCTTCACATCTGTTTTTGAGTCTCTGCCATCTCAAGTGAACACAGAGGAACCTATCTTTCACTTTAAGAGCGCTGTGTTGTACACCCTTGACTCTGTTGCGCCCTGTAAATATAGAAAAGATATGTCTCTGGCCATACCTTAACATTGACAAAATAAGAACAGCATGAAGAAGAGCAGAGCAAAAAAAACAAGGATAAACTGCAAAGCTCATTTCAAATTCTGAAAGATCCCTTGAGTGAATACCAGCAAGCTGTCAAAAATGCCAGCACACAGTATTACTCCAAAATTGGCACAATCCAGGTTTCTTTTCATTAAACTGTCACTTCCTTAAATCCCAACCCCTGCTTAGAAACCTCTACTAATGATTGTGAGGACTTCCTTAACATCTTTAGAGACAAAGTAATGGACATCAGAGCTAGTATCACCCCTTTTATGAATAGTCTATTCATTTCCTCTGAAAACTCTGTGGTTCTAAATTCCCTTCCTCCCTCCCTTCCAACAAAACTCTTGAAAGACGTTTTAGGCACTACTGGGCCCAGCATTCTGTCAATCATCAATAGCTCCCTTGCAACTGGCCATGTTCCATAGTCTTTCAAACATGCTGTTGTCTGGCCACTTTTAAAAAAGTACAATCTAGGTCCTTCATTTCTCAACAATTATAGACCAATCTCCAAACTTTGTTTTCTTTCAAATTTTTTTTTGAAAAAGTAGTTTATACACATCCCATCTGGCTGAAAACTGCCTTTTTGAAACATTTCAATCTTCAGAGCTCATAACAGTACAGAATCTGCATTACTGAGAGTAACTAATGTTCTCCTCCTACTGTAGCTGCCAACTCTGCACTATTCTCCTACTTTTACACCTAAATACAGCCTTTGACACAGTAGACCACTCCATTCTTATTCACAGGTTAAAACTGTGGGCTGGAGTCTCTGGTCCTACTTTAAGCTGGGTCTCCTCATATCTATCTGACAGAACCTTCAGTGTTTCATTTGACACCTCCTTTTCACCCGTCATCCTTCTTGGAGTTCCCCAAGGTTCTATACTTGGACCAATCCTGTTTTCATTTGACATGCTCTCATTAGGTCATATTATCCAAAAACACAGCCTTTCTTTGCACATAAATCTACCTCCCCCTAGCCCCTAATAACTCACTGACCTTCATGAGGACTTTAACTTTCCTCCAGCTCAATGAGAATAATTCATAAGCATTTAACTAACAATATTACTTCTCATCTTGTGTCAGGGTCAGATTTTTTTAAGTCTCTTAGCATCATATTAATCTTTCACAAACATTTTCAATCAAGTTATAAAATCAAGCTTCAACCAGCTTCACACTCTGTACGCACTCAGGTCAATTCCTAAACTTCTGACCTGGAGAAAGTAAATCATGCCTTCACTTACTTCCACCTCGATTATTGTAACTCATGATATTTTGGCATTACTCAGACTTTTTTCTTTTTTAATCTCACCTCTAGTTAGTTCAAAATGCAGCTGCAAGAAGTCTAACTAGATCATTCATCCTGGCCTAACTACATTGCTTTCTTTTAGCTTCAGAGTTAATTTTAAAATCCTGTTGTTCGTTTTTAAAGTCCTCTCCCCATATCACACTGCCACAGACCCATGATCTGATCTGAGACTTCTGTATGTTCTCAGATCCAAGACTGACTGTTACGGGGACAAACAATATTGGGCTTTCTCTATAGGTCTCCTAAACTATGGAATTCTGGAATTTGTGATTCTTTTTGTTTGCTTTCCTCACTGTGCTGTGAAGCACTTTGGATCAACTATGTTGTGTGAAAAATGCAATATAAATAAAAATGAACTGAATCAAACTGAATTGAATCTTTGCCAGACTTCTGCTGCAGAAAAGGTATCCAACCTCTGTGGGATCAACCTGGTTAAAAAAGGTTTAAATAAGAACCCTTCAAGCAAATAACTCACTCCCACCTTATTCTTTGTCTTGCTGTCTCTCAGTGTAGTCATATTACATCTGACCAGCTGTGAATGCAGTTACAGGTGTTAAAAGAGTCCAGAGTTGATGTACAGAAATAGTTTGTTGCGCACAGAAACTCACAGGTGGCTCTGAGCACTGGGAGCTGAACAGCTCTCATTGTTTATCACACTGAGGGTTGCAGGTGGCCAAAGCTACAGGGCTCATAACTGACATTATTAATTAACAAACCATGCACAACTACAGCTATATGTCTATCAGCATGATGTTTCATTTAAATATTTTTAAAATTTTGTTTCAGTGTGGAGGTCAAATCTAGACAAATTGTTATTTGCAGCAATGGCCTGGCAGTAATTGCTACCAGGCAGCAGCAGTTGATTCACTGAGCACACGTGGGACAAACAGAAGGTTTGTAAGCAGCAGTTTGTCTGGAGGAACGTCTCCCTGTCCAACTTAGCCTCAGACAGCAAACTAACTCTCACTTTAATGATAATAATAAGGCTAACATGGTATAGCCTCTCTCCCTCTGAGCCCACAATTACTAGCCTGGCACACTGCATGCGCACACAGTCTGTCTGGGGACCAAGCCACTGGGTAATTCCTGGTTAGCTGTTGCAGCCACTTCTCACAAACACAACTAACATACAAATACCAGAAAAAAAACATTCATGGTTATGAATACACATGCACTAACATGTGTTCAGGAACATGCACATGCTGCGCATATGAATTTGCCAAACATGGGACAGGGAGTCAAATGTGGATTAAGAGCTAATTGTCTTGCCCAAAAAATGACTAGTTAACTTGAAACCACTGCTGTTACCTGATTGCTCTGAGTCATTCAGAACCCCAGAGAGTCACTTGATAATACTGACAACGTTCTGTGTTAAATGACAATAAAACAAAGGTAATTTTGGGGTGTTTTGTAACTTTTCGTTTCAGACTACATTAGTTTCGTGAAACACATAATAAAGACCACTGACTGTGATCGCTAATGTCCCTGGTTACTTTTCTTGGTTGATGAAAAGTTAATATTTTGGTGGTATTATTTTCACATGACACTGAAAGAACTGTATATAGTTTGACGTAGTATTTTCTTTAATTCGTACTTTTTTCTTGGGTTGTCTGAACACAAGTATTGGCACATACTGTACACACATGTAGTCCACATGGATCACTGTGAAGCATGACAGTTTCAAACAGTGAATCCCATCTCATAATAATAAAGCCTAACTTGTGATAACAATCATAAACTGTATTCAGAGCACTTTTGACAACACAATTACAATGTGCTTAACAATGAAAACAGCAAATTGGGCAGAAAATAAGAACACGGGGGAAGCAGCAAAAACGGAACTGAATAAAATGCAGACAAAGTAAAAAATAAGTCACAGACTGCAGAGGCTCTATCACCTTTACATCTAAGTTTGGACCTTAGAAAAACAAGAAGTAATGCCACTAAGAATCTCAGGGTGCCTGCAGAGACAATAAAAGATGAGAGAACAAAAAGTCAGAAATATACCTTGGGATAGGCCTCTCTGGGCTTTTAAAGTAATCAGTGTCATCATTTTGAAATCAATTCTGTTTGTCTTTTATGTAGGAACTGAACCACTGTACAGTAGTACAAGTTCCTAGAAGTGCCATGAGGTTGTGTACTCAGAACCACAAAAAGTTGTAAACTCCCATCACATCACCACTTTTATAGCTCAGTCATATCTTAATTTGGCATTATCTGGCTGAACATTAATCAGGCCCATCCTCATTTCACACTTACAGTATCTGAAAACTATCTGCTTGCTCTCCATACACCTGCTAGTAGAAGTAATTTTGTCCCACTGGCAAGTGGAAGAAGTACTCAAAACCTTTACTTAAGTAAAAGTACCAGTAAATCTGTATTCTCAAAATGCAGCAGCACAATGGGTCCAAATTCTTAAAAGAAATTCCATGAAGATGAATCTCTTGTTCAGGTTGCAAGCAGCACTAAAATATATTTCACTATTTATTTCAGAAGTAACACAACTGATTAATATGGGTAGATCTAGCTTTATTAAAATGTTCGTAATAAATATTATTTTCTTTTCTTCCTGGTCTGTGTGTACTGTATATTGTATATTTCTTCTTAGCGTTGAGTCACAATATAATAGATAAATACTCTTAAAGATATGATGTTTACATTGGAACACTGGTTTTACCACCTTGCAGTCATGGACAAATTGTGTTTTCCTCTATCTTTGTCATTTTTGTATGTTTTTAAATTACTTTTTTTAACATTTGTGAAAACCTTGTGTTACTGTACATCACTAAAATGGTTCTTTTCCTTAAGAGACCTCTCTGAGAAAGAAAGAACAAACTCTGCTCTGAGTTGCAACTTTTTTCTATTATGTGCTGAAGGGGATTAATCCAACATGGTTATCCTGCCGCCTACCACACACATACTCACACATAGTTTGTCAGCCTTGTACATGCCTGGAGGCTTTGAATTTGATAACACTGGCTATTATCTTTAAAAAAAAATTGCTTCTAGTACTTTTGGATGTCAACTGGCCACAGAATTTGGTCCTTTCTTTGACCCTTGTCTTAATAATGATCAGAATGATGAATGCTGACCAGCTGTAATATCATCTATTCCCTTTTGTCATGTCTTGCATCACTGTGCATATGTTACCCACTGTGGCACAGTTTACTGGACTCCCATAGGCAAGCCATTAATTGCTTGGCGCCTCTCAAGAAAAAAAAACAGGAAAAAACAAACAAAGAAACAGTTTTGTTAATAGCCTGCTGGTGTTGGCTGCTGATTTGGCCCAAGTAGTAATGCCAATTCTTTTGGAACACACACAAACACCATGCTGCCACCCATCATTAGCAGGGCTCCATGAACACAAATGTGTCTGTATAGATGCATATGTGTGTGCATGTGTTCATATTTTCATGTGTGTAGATATGCATGCATGTTTTAATGTATGCATGTGTATTTTCTGTTTATGTCTGTGTACATGCAAGTGTGCGTGTGACTTGTCACAGACAAAGCATTTTTATCACTGGTGTGCCAGACTGGTAGCACTGCCACTCACACACACACACACACACACACACACACACAGAAACACACCTATATATATGTATATAGATGTGTATTGTCATTCGATTTATTTATTTATTTATTTTTGGATGTCTTCCCATCCATAATACTGAAGCATGAGAATGAGACTGACAGTCTTGGGCTGGAGGATGGCACAGCAGACACAAACAACTGCTGCCAGCTTCCATGGCAAGTCTCAACAGACAATGGCTCGGTGTAGCCAAATGGCACAGTTGCAATGCCCTTCTCGAGCAATTTCCTCACAAATATTTGCTCATTTCTTTTGTGTTGTTATCTGAATGTGTGTATGTGTTGGTGAATGGGCTATGATAATATCTGAAATGTCTTTCATCCTTTTAAAAAGCTGTTGTTTTCACATTTTTCACTGACTTGTGAAATGTATAAACTCATTTCCAGATATCATTTACTTTGTGAGCCAGATGATTTTGCAAACTATGCCACTTTATGAATTCTGCAGCAACATGGGAAACAGAAGTTGCAGAAAAACAAGGAGGACAAAGTCAAAGAGAGGAAGAGAAAGAAAGCCAGAAGAGGAAAGAACTGAGTAACCCCTGGGCCCTGGTGAGGGCCAAAGGAAATTGAGCTTCTATGCGTTACTGGGGGAAGATAACCAGAATGTTCATCTGGGGAGAGAGATGAGGCTCCACTATAGCTGTATGCTGACTGTTCACTGGAGCCTGTGTGTGCGTGTGAGCATGCAGCTGGACACACATGCTGGCACTCGCTCAACTGTTGTCAACACTTGCCATTCAAAAGCACCTAATAACATGTACAAGGATCTATGTATGGTTTATTAAAATAGAAAAACAATCAAAACAGATATTAGCAGAAGTTGTTGTTCCCACATAGCTGGGTTTTGTTCCCCTGAGATTTAGAAGCCTTGATATGAATCAAATTTATGCCAGCTGATTTTAGTTCTTTTGAGCTGGTAGCCGTTTAAGCTCTGCTTGGGTTGTTTATCTGTACCTGAACAGAAATATTGCCAGCCACTCCAACAGAGAATCATCCAGCAGAGTTATTTAAAGTGATGGATGGGTATGGATCATAGCCTGCCTTGTAATTAGGAGAGATTGCTATTTTCCCCTTAGAATGGGCTCTCCTATCCTGATCTGTAATTATATGTTGTTCAAACATAGAGGGGAGTGTCCCTGGTTATTGTGCAGCCTGCGTTATTCTGCCTCTACCACAACAAGTGCCAGCATCACTAACTGTATGTCTTTGATTTTAAACTTTCAGTTCTTTTTAGTTTTCTGCTAAAGTGTGTATGTGCATCTAGAAGAAATTATTTTACTGTCACAAGTTTGCACCCTTCACAGTCTTGTCTCTGATTGATTATAACACTAAGCGTGTGTACGTATTTGATGTGTGCGTGTGTAGTCGCAGGTAGTGCCCTGGTGAGCTTCACATAGTGACACTGACCTAAAACAATGATGTGAGAGTAGAATGAAGACCCACTTGGATAATGTTAAAGTTAAAACTCAGAAACTTAAACGCTGCAAGATGCTGAGCTCTTTGTTTAATTAAGTGGTGTTTTGCTTTTAAACGTTTACTGCCACCCATATCACTCTTCCTGCAACACCTTCAATTAACTTTAGCCTTTAACAAATCTATGAATATATCAGAAGCACCAAAAGTGATAAAGATCACTTCTGTAGGAAAACAACGGTGTGCACTGATGATTTAATCTCTCTTTTTTTTGGATGAAAATATGAAGTTTCTGGCCACAAAGTATAACATTTGACCCCAGTGAATAAGTATAGCTTAGGCAGTCTCTGCACCACACACAGTGTATTTTAGTGTTAAAGCTGTGATCCCCTTGTTTTCCAGTAAGAGGAAATTGTCATGCAATGACCCAGTGACCACACTGGAAACCACTTCCCCCTTTGTTATGATTTTTCATGGTTTAACCACCTCATTTCCCATGTTCTGGAGGGCCAGAACACAGTCTACCCCACAACATTATATCACATTCTCAATGCTCTGCTGTTACAGTTATCTCTGACCTTTCAATTGTGTGTTGACACAGACACCAAAAGCCTCAAAATTGCAAAACTTCACGACTGTAGCATTCAAAGAATTCTATGTTTAGTGTGTGAGTGGGTTGTATGGATTCATCTCGTACTTTTTTAGGAGACAATCATACACAGACCAAATATAAAAAGATGAACATCGTGCAGTTGTTTTTGTCTCAACTCAATACTGCTGAAATGATATATTTTTAAACTATTAGCCAGAGGTGAAAGCAAGTCACACATGTGCAAATCTCAAGCAAATTACTGTGGTGAGAACCAAACAAGTCAAGTTGAGTCTTTGCTCTAAGTCAAGCAAGTCACAAGTCAAGTCATACAAAATTCTGATGATCTGATAATGTTATTAAAATATCACGTAATTAGGGGAAGCCTTCACAAACCTCCTCTGATTATTAATTGTGCATTCATAGGTTATAAACTAATCCTTACTTTTTAAATAAAAAAGGCATGCCTTCATGGCTATCAGAAACTCTTCTCAATAAAATTCATAATTGATTCGAAGCCAAGTTTAACAGCTTAAACTCAACTTTAGCTTTCTAGCTAATGTTCGATCAGCCAATAAGTCAGCTAATGTATACATTCACATACTTACCTTTCTTTGTGAGTTTTATAGTGATGGATGAAGGTGAATGTTGTGATGGTTGTATATGAATTTTGCACTGCAGACTTTGCATATCACTGTTCTCTTCTCAGAGCCCTAAATCCTTCAGTCCAAATTTTATTATTTTTACATGATGATAGCCAAGAAGCTTCTCGGTGGCAAGGCACCGGGGGTGGATGAGATCCGCCCTGAGTACCTTAAGTCTCTGGATGTTGGTGGGCTGTCTTGGTTGACACGCCTCTGCAACGTCGCATGGCGGTCGGGGACAGTGCCTCTGGACTGGCAGACTGGGGTGGTGGTCCCTCTTTTTAAGAAGGGGGACCGGAGGGTGTGTTCTAACTATAGGGGGATCACACTCCTCAGCCTCCCCGGGAAAGTCTATGCCAGGGTACTGGAGAGGAGAATTCGACCGATAGTCGAATCTCGGATTCAGGAGGAACAATGCGGTTTTCGTCCTGGCCGTGGAACACTGGACCAGCTCTATACCCTCTTCAGGGTGGCGGAGGATTCATGGGAGTTTGCCCAACCAGTCCACATGTGTTTCGTGGATCTGGAGAAGGCATTCGAACGTGTCCCTCGCAGCGCCCTGTGGGGGGTCCTCCGGGAGTATGGGGTCCGGGGCCCTTTGCTAAGGGCCA